>NW_026871046.1:300000-446893 GCF_033118175.1 Dama dama
AAAGACTCGAGGAGAATCCCGAGGTGTTCCTCGCACCTAGGCAGGAGTCCTGACGTCGCTGAACAAACACGTGTCTGGAAGGGCCCTCCTCGTCGTAACTCCAGAATATAGCCCAGGTTCCGGCCGCAACTCGAGAAAAACCATGAGACTTCCCCCTCGCCGCGACATGAGGCCCGATTCCCCTGCCCTGCGTGCAGAGCAATTCCGTGTTCCACATCAAACGTGAAAGGAGCCTTGATTTCCTTGATGGCACTCCAGAGAAAACCCAAGATCACTGTCTCAAGTCTAGAGGGATCCTGAGGTCACTGGACCAACAGGAAAGGGCTCCGTGGACCCCAAATCAACTCGAGATGAGAGCTTAGTCCCTGGCTCAGACTCAAGAGGAATACCAACTTTCCACAAGCACCTCAAGAGGAGGCTTCTCTCAGCTACAGGTATGTGAGAGGGACCCTGAGTTTGTGGCCTCAAGTGGAATGGACACCGAGATGCTCTGACTCGAAATAAGGCCGGATATCCCTGCCGTGAATTGAATGCAGGCTCGTCTTGCATCTCCAAAGACGAAGGGTTGTCTGAATCCCCTGTGGAGACCACAGAGAAAGACCTAGTCCTCCACCTCAACGCAACCGGAGGCCTCATATCCTTTGAAAACTCAAGAGGTCCGCGGAGATCAATACTTCCGAAGGAGACGATGCCCGACTCCTCTTGAAAATGGATAGGAGTCCCAGGATCCCTGTGGCACGTCGAAAGGGACCCTGGGTCTCCCGCCTCACGTGGAGACGCGTCCAAATTGCCATGCCAAGACTCGAGGAGAATCCCGAGGTGTTCCTCGCACCTAGGCAGGAGTCCTGACGTCGCTGAACAAACACGTGTCTGGAAGGGCCATCCCCGTCGTAACTCGAAACTATACCCCAGGTTTCGGCCGCAACTTGAGAAAAACCATGAGACATCCCCTTTGCCACGAGATGAGGCCCGATTCCCCTGCACTGCGTGCAGAGCAATTCCGTGTTCCACATCAAACTTGAAAGGAGCCTTGATTTCCTTGATGGCACTCCAGAGAAAACCCAAGATCACTGTCTCAAGTCTAGAGGGATCCTGAGGTCACTGGAGCAACACGAAAGGGCTCCCTGGACCCCAAATCAACTCGAGATGAGAGCTTAGTCCCTGGCTTCCACTCAAGTGGTATACCAACTTTCCACAAGCACCTCAAGAGGAGGCTTCTCTCAGCTACAGGTATATTTGAGAGACCCCGAGAATGTGGCCTCAATTGGAATGGACACCGAGATGCTCTGACTCGAAGTAAGGCCGGATATCCCTGCAGTGAATTGAATTCAGGATGGTCTTCCATCTCTCAAGACGAAGGGATGTCTGAATCCCCTGTGGAGACCACAGAGAAAGACCGAGTTCTCCGCCTCATGGGGACCGGAGGCCTCACATCCTTTGAAAACTCGATAGGTCCGCGGAGATCAATGCTTCCAAAGGAGACGATGCCTGACTCCTCTTGAAAATGGATAGGAGTCCCAGGATCCCTGTGGCACGTGGAAAGGGACCCTGGGTCTCCCGCCTCACGTGGAGACGCGTCCAAATTGCCATGCCAAGACTCGAAGAGAATCCCGAGGTGTCCCTCGCACCAAGGCAGGAGTCCTGACATCGCTGAACAAACACGTGTCTGGAAGGGCCCTCCCCGTCGTAACTCGAGAATATACCCCAGGTTCGGGCCGCAACTCGAGAAAAACCATGAGATTTCCCCCTCGCCGCGAGTTGAGGCCCGATTCCCCTACACTGCAAGCAGAGCAATTCCGTGTTCCACATCAAACGTGAAAGGAGCCTTGATTTCCTTGATGGCACTCCAGAGAAAACCCAAGATCACTGTCTCAAGTCTAGAGGGATCCTGAGGTCACTGGACCAACAGGAAAGGGCTCCGTGGACCCCAAATCAACTCGAGATGAGACCTTAGTCCCTGGCTTCGACTCAAGAGGAATCCCAACTTTCCAGAAGCACCTCAAGAGGAGGCTTCTCTCAGCTACAGGTATGTGAGAGGGACCCTGAGTTTGTGGCCTCAAGTGGAATGGACACCGAGATGCTCTGACTCGAAGTAAGGCCGGATATCCCTGCAGTGAATTGAATGCAGGCTCGTCTTGCATCTCCCAAGACGAAGGGATGTCTGAATCCCCTGTGGAGACCACAGAGAAAAACCTAATTCTCCACCTCATCGCGAGCGGAGGCCTCACATCCTTTGAAAACTCGAGAGATCTGCAGAGATCAATGCTTCCGAAGGAGACGATGCCCGACTCCTCTTGAAAATGGATAGGAGTCCCAGGATCCCTGTGGCACGTGGAAAGGGACCCTGGGTCTCCCGCCTCACGTGGAGACGCCTCCCAATAGCCATGCCAAGACTCGAGGAGAATCCCGAGGTGTCCCTCGCACCTAGGCAGGAGTCCTGACATTGCTGAACAAACACGTGTCTGGGAGGGCCCTCCCCGTCGTAACTCGAGAATATACTCCAGGTTCGGGCCGCAACTCGAGGAAAACCATGAGATTTCCCCCTCGCCGCGAGTTGAGGCCCGATTCCCCTGCACTGCATGCAGAGCAATTCCGTGTTCCACATCAAACGTGGAGCAACACGAAAGGGCTCCGTGGACCCCAAATCAACTCGAGATGAGAGCTTAGTCCCTGGCTTCGAGTCAAGAGGAATACCAACTTTCCACAAGCACCTCAAGAGGAGGCTTCTCTCAGCTACAGGTATGTGAGAGGGACCCTGAGTTTGTGGCCTCAAGTGGAATGGACACCGAGATGCTCTGACTCGAAATAATGCCGGATATCCCTGCAGTGAATTGAATGCAGGCTCGTCTTGCATCTCCCAAGACGAAGGGTTGTCTGAATCCCCTGTGGAGACCACAGAGAAAGACCGAGTTCTCCGCCTCATCGAGACCGGAGGCCTCACATCCTTGAAAACTCGAGAGGTCCGCGGAGATCAATGCTTCCAAAGAAGAAGATGCCCGACTCCTCTTGAAAATGGATAGGAGTCCCAGGATCCCTGTGGCACGTCGAAAGGGACCCTGGGTCTCCCGCCTCACGTGGAGACGCGTCCAAATTGCCATGCCAAGACTCGAGGAGAATCCCGAGGTGTTCCTCGCACCTAGGCAGGAGTCCTGACGTCGCTGAACAAACACGTGTCTGGAAGGGCCCTCCCCGTCGTAACTCGAGAATGTACCCCAGGTTTCGGCCGCAACTTGAGAAAAACCATGAGACATCCCATTTGCCGCGAGATTAGGACCGATTCCCCTGCACTGCGTGCAGAGCAATTCCGTGTTCCACATCAAACTTGAAAGGAGCCTTGATTTCCTTGATGGCACTCCAG
The DNA here is from genome assembly GCF_033118175.1 of Dama dama. Lineage (NCBI taxonomy): Eukaryota > Metazoa > Chordata > Mammalia > Artiodactyla > Cervidae > Dama > Dama dama. The sequence goes on from NW_026871046.1 coordinate 303,359, forward strand.
AGAAAACCCAAGATCACTGTCTCAAGTCTAGAGGGATCCTGAGGTCACTGGAGCAACACGAAAGGGCTCCGTGGATCCCAAGTCAACTCGAGATGAGAGCTTAGTCCCTGGCTTCCACTCAAGAGGAATTCCAACTTTCCACAAGCACCTCAAGAGGAGGCTTCTCTCAGCTACAGGTATATTTGAGGGACCCCGAGTTTGTGGCCTCAAGTGGAATGGACACCGAGATGCTCTGACTCGAAGTAAGGCCGGATATCCCTGCAGTGAATTGAATGCAGGCTCGTCTTGCATCTCCCAAGAAGAAGGGATGTCTGAATCCGCTGTGGAGACCACAGAGAAAGACCGAGTTCTCCGCCTCATGGGGACCGGAGGCCTCACATCCTTTGAAAACTCGATAGGTCCGCGGAGATCAATGCTTCCAAAGGCGACGATGCCTGACTCCTCTTGAAAATGGATAGGGGTCCCAGGATCCCTGTGGCACGTGGAAAGGGAACCTGGGTCTCCCGCCTCACGTGGAGACGCGTCCAAATTGCCATGCCAAGACTCGAAGAGAATCCAGAGGTGTCCCTCGCACCTAGGCAGGAGTCCTGACATCGCTGAACAAACACGTGTCTGGAAGGGCCCTCCCCGTCGTAACTCGAGAATATAGCCCAGGTTCGGGCCGCAACTCGAGAAAAACCATGAGATTTCCCCCTCGCCGCGAGTTGAGGCCCGATTCCCCTGCACTGCGTGCAGAGCAATTCCGTGTTCCACATCAAACTTGAAAGGAGCCTTGATTTCCTTGATGGCACTCCAGAGAAAACCCAAGATCACTATCTCAAGTCTAGAGGGATCCTGAGGTCACTGGAGCAACACGAAAGGGCTCCGTGGACCCCAAATCAACTCGAGATGAGAGCTTAGTCCCTGGCTTCCACTCAAGAGGAACACCAACTTTCCACAAGCACCTCAAGAGGAGGCTTCTCTCAGCTACAGGTATATTTGAGGGACCCCGAGAATGTGGCCTCAAGTGGAATGGACACCGAGATGCTCTGACTCGAAGTAAGGCCGGATATCCCTGCAGTGAATTGAATGCAGGCTCGTCTTGCATCTCCCAAGACGAAGGGATGTCTGAATCCGCTGTGGAGACCACAGAGAAAGACCGAGTTCTCCGCCTCATGGGGACCGGAGGCCTCACATCCTTTGAAAACTCGATAGGTCCGCGGAGATCAATGCTTCCAAAGGAGACGATGCCTGACTCCTCTTGAAAATGGATAGGGGTCCCAGGATCCCTGTGGCACGTGGAAAGGGATCCTGGGTCTCCCGCCTCACGTGGAGACGCGTCCAAATTGCCATGCCAAGACTCGAAGAGAATCCCGAGGTGTCCCTCGCACCAAGGCAGGAGTCCTGACATCGCTGAACAACCACGTGTCTGGAAGGGCCCTCCCCGTCGTAACTCGAGAATATACCACAGGTTTGGGCCGCAACTCGAGAAAAACCATGAGATTTCCCCCTCGCCGCGAGTTGAGGCCCGATTCCCCTGCACTGCAAGCAGAGCAATTCCGTTTTCCACATCAAACGTGAAAGGAGCCTTGATTTCCTTGATGGCACTCCAGAGAAAACCCAAGATCACTGTCTCAAGTCTAGAGGGATCCTGAGGTCACTGGACCAACAGGAAAGGGCTCCGTGGACCCCAAATCAACTCGAGATGAGAGCTTAGTCCCTGGCTTCGACTCAAGAGGAATCCCAACTTTCCAGAAGCACCTCAAAAGGAGGTTTCTCTCACCTACAGATATGTGAGAGGGACCCTGAGTTTGAGGCCTCAAGTGGAATGGACACCGAGATGCTCTGACTCGAAGTAAGGCCGGATATCCCTGCAGTGAATTGAATGCAGGCTCGTCTTGCATCTCCCAAGACGAAGGGATGTCTGAATCCCCTGTGGAGACCACAGAGAAAAACCTTATTCTCCACCTCATCGCGAGCGGAGGCCTCACATCCTTTGAAAACTCGAGAGATCTGCAGAGATCAATGCTTCCAAAGGAGACGATGCCCGACTCCTCTTGAAAATGGATAGGAGTCCCAGGATCCCTGTGGCACGTCGAAAGGGACCCTGGGTCTCCCGCCTCACGTGGAGACGCCTCCCAATTGCCATGCCAAGACTCGAGGAGAATCCCGAGGTGTCCCTCGCACCTAGGCAGGAGTCCTGACATCGCTGAACAAACACGTGTCTGGGAGGGCCTTCCCCGTCGTAACTAGAGAATATACCCCAGGTTCGGGCCGCAACTCGAGGAAAACCATGAGATTTCCCCCTCGCCGCGAGTTGAGGCCCGATTCCCCTGCACTGCGTGCAGTAAAATTCCGTGTTCCACATCAAACGTGAAAGGAGCCTTGATTTCCTTGATGGCACTCCAGAGAAAACCCAAGATCACTGTCTCAAGTCTAGAGGGATCCTGAGGTCACTGGACCAACAGGAAAGGGCTCCGTGGACCCCAAATCAACTCGAGATGAGAGCTTAGTCCCTGGCTTCGAGTCAAGAGGAATACCAACTTTCCACAAGCACCTCAAGAGGAGGCTTCTCTCAGCTACAGGTATGTGAGAGGGACCCTGAGTTTGTGGCCTCAAGTGGAATGGACACCGAGATGCTCTGACTCGAAATAAGGCCGGATATCCCTGCAGTGAATTGAATGCAGGCTCGTCTTGCATCTCCCAAGACGAAGGGTTGTCTGAATCCCCTGTGGAGACCACAGAGAAAGACCTAGTCCTCCACCTCAACGCAACCGGAGGCCTCATATCCTTTGAAAACTCAAGAGGTCCGCGGAGATCAATACTTCCGAAGGAGACGATGCCTGACTCCTCTTGAAAATGGATAGGAGTCCCAGGATCACTGTGGCACGTGGACAGGGACACTGGGTCTCCCGTCTCACATGGAGACGCGTTCCAATTGGCATGCCAAGACTCGAGGAGAATCCCGAGGTGTCCCTCGCACCTAGGCAGGAGTCCTGACGTCGCTGAACAAACACGTGTCTGGAAGGGCCCTCCCCGTCGTAACTCGAGAATATACCCCAGGTTCCGGCCGCAATTCGAGACAAACCATGAGACTTCCCCCTCGCCGCGAGATGAGGCCCGATTCCCCTGCACTGCGTGCAGAGCAATTCCGTTTTCCACATCAAATGTGAAAGGAGCCTTGATTTCCTTGATGGCACTCCAGAGAATACCCAAGTTCACTGTGTCAAGTCTAGAGTGATCCTGAGGTCACTGGAGCAACACTAAAGGGCTCCGTGGACCACAAATCAACTCGAGATGAGAGCTTAGTCCCTGTCTTCGACTCAAGAGGAATCCCAACTTTCCACAAGCACCTCAAGAGGAGGCTTCTCTCAGCTACAGGTATGTGAGAGGGACCCTAAATTTGTGGCCTCAAGTGGAATGGACACCGAGATGCTCTGACTCAACGTAAGGACGGATTTCCCTGCAGTAAATTGAATGCAGGCTCGTCTTGCATCTCCCAAGACGAAGTGATATCTGAATCCGCTGTGGAGACCACAGAGAAAGACCTAGTCCTCCGACTCATCGCGACCGGAGGCCTCACATCCTTTGAAAACTCGAGAGGTCCGCGGAGATCAATGCTTCCAAAGGAGACGATGCCTGACTCCTCTTGAAAATGGTTAGGAGTCCCAGGATCCCTGTGGCACGTGGAAAGGGACACTGGGTCTCCCGCCTCACGTGGAGACGCCTCCCAATTGCCATGCCAAGACTCGAGGAGAATCCCGAGGTGTCCCTCGCACCTAGGCAGGAGTCCTGACGTCGCTGAAGAAACATGTGTCTGGAAGGGCCCTCCCCGTCGTAACTCGAGAATATACCCCAGGTTCCCGCCGTAACTCGAGAAAAACCATGAGACTTCCCCCTCGCCGCGAGATGAGACCCGATTCCCCTGCACTGCATGCAGAGCAATTCCGTGTTCCACATCAAACGTGAAAAAAGCCTTGATTTCCTTGATGGCACTCCAGAGAAAACCCAAGATCACTGTCTCAAGTCTAGAGGGATCCTGAGGTCACTGGAGCAACACGAAAGGGCTCCGTGGACCCCAAATCAACTCGAGATGAGAGCTTAGTCTCTGCCTCGACTCAAGAGGAATCCCAACTTTCCACAAGCACCTCAAGAGGAGGCTTCTCTCAGCTACAGGTATGTGAGAGGGACCCTGAGTTTGTGGCCTCAAGTGGAATGGACACCGAGATGCTCTGACTCGAAGTAAGGCCGGATATCCCTGCAGTGATTGAATGCAGGCTCGTCTTGCATCTCGGAAGATGAAGGGATGTCTGAATCCCCTGTGGAGACCACAGAGAAAGACCTAATTTTCCGCCTCATCGCGACCGGAGGCCTCACATCCTTTGAAAATTCGAGAGGTATGCGAAGATCAATGCTTCCAAAGGAGACGATGCCTGACTCCTCTTGAAAATGGATAAGAGTCCCAGGATCCCTGTGGCACGTGGAAAGGGACCCTGGGTCTCCCGCCTCACGTGGAGACGCGTCCAAATTGCCATGCCAAGACTCGAGGAGAATCCCGAGGTGTCCCTCGCACCTAGCCAGGAGTCCTGACGTCGCTGAACAAACACGTGTCTGGAAGGGCCCTCCCCGTCGTAACTCGAGAATATACCCCAGGTTCCGGCCGCAACTCGAGAAAAACCATGAGACTTCCCCCTCGCCGCGAGATGAGGCCCGATGTCCCTGCACTGTGTGCAGAGCAATTCCGTGTTCCACATCAAACGTGAAAGGAGCCTTGATTTCCTTGATGGCACTCCAGAGAAAACCCAAGATCACTGTCTCAAGTCTAGAGGGATCCTGAGGTCACAAGACCATCAGGAAAGGGCTCCGTGGACCCCAAATCAACTCGAGATGAGAGCTTAGTCCCTGGCTTCGACTCAAGAGGAATACCAACTTTCCACAAGCACCTCAAGAGGAGGCTTCTCTCAGCTACAGGTATGTGAGAGGGACCCTGAGTTTGTGGCCTCAAGTGGAATGGACACCGAGATGCTCTGACTCGAAGTAAGGCCGGATATCCCTGCAGTGAATTGAATGCAGGCTCGTCTTGCATCTCCGAAGATGAAGGGATGTCTGAATCCCCTGTGGAGACCACAGAGAAAGACCTAATTTTCCGCCTCATCGCGACCGGAGGCCTCACATCCTTTGAAAATTCGAGAGGTATGCGAAGATCAATGCTTCCAAAGGAGACGATGCCTGACTCCTCTTGAAAATGGATAGGAGTCCCAGGATCCCTGTAGCACGTGGAAAGGGACCCTGGGTCTCCCGCCTCACGTGGAGACGCGTCCAAATTGCCATGCCAAGACTCGAGGAGAATCCCGAGGTGTCCCTCGCACCTAGGCAGGAGTCCTGACGTCGCTGAACAAACACGTGTCTGGAAGGGCCCTCCCCGTCGTAACTCGAGAATATACCCCAGGTTCCGGCCGCAACTCGAGAAAAACCATGAGACTTCCCCCTCGCCGCGAGATGAGGCCCGAATCCCCTGGACTGCGTGCAGAGCAATTCCGTGTTCCACATCAAACGTGAAAGGAGCCTTGATTTCCTTGATGGCACTCCAGAGAAAACCCAAGATCACTGTCTCAAGTCTAGAGGGATCCTGAGGTCACAAGACCAACACGAAAGGGCTCCGTGGACCCCAAATCAACTCGAGATGAGAGCTTAGTCCCTGGCTTCGACTCAAGAGGAATACCAACTTTCCACAAGCACCTCAAGAGGAGGCTTCTCTCAGCTACAGGTATATGAGAGGGACCCTGAGTTTGTGGCCTCAAGTGGAATGGACACCGAGATGCTCTGACTCGAAGTAAGGCCGGATATCCCTGCAGTGAATTGAATGCAGGCTCGTCTTGCATCTCCCAAGACGAAGGGATGTCTGAATCCGCTGTGGAGATTACAGAGAAAGACCTAATTCTCCGCCTCATCGCGAGCGGAGGCCTCACATCCTTTAAAAACTCGAGAGGTCCGCGGAGATCAATGCTTCCAAAGGAGACGATGCCTGACTCCTCTTGAAAATGGATAGGAGTCCCAGGATCCCTGTGGCACGTTGAAAGGGACCCTGGGTCTCCCGCCTCACGTGGAGACGCCTCCCAATTGCCATGCCAAGACTCGAGGAGAATCCCGAGGTGTCCCTCGCTCCTAGGCAGGAGTCCTGACGTCGCTGAACAAACACGTGTCTGGAAGGGCCCTCCCCGTCGTAACTCGAGAATATACAACAGGTTCTGGCCGCAACTCGAGAAAATCCATGAGACTTCCCCCTCGCCGCTACATCAGACCCGATTCCCCTGGACTGCGTGCAGAGCAATTCCGTGTTCCACATCAAACGTGAAAGGAGCCTTGATTTCCTTGATGGCACTCCAGAGAAAACCCAAGATCACTGTCTCAAGTCTAGAGGGACCCTGAGGTCACTGGAGCAACACGAAATGGCTCCGTGGACCCCAAATCAACTCGAGATGAGAGCTTAGTCCCTGGCTTCGACTCAAGAGGAATACCAACTTTCCACAAGCACCTGAAGAGGAGGCTTCTCTCAGCTACAGGTATGTGAGAGGGACCCTGAGTTTGTGGCCTCAAGTGGAATGGACACCGAGATGCTCTGACTCGAAGTAAGGCCGGATATCCCTGCAGTGAATTGAATGCAGGCTCGTCTTGCATCTCCCAAGACGAAGGGATGTCTGAATCCCCTGTGGAGACTACAGAGAAAGACCTAGTCCTCCACCTCAACGCAACCGGAGGCCTCATATCCTTTGAAAACTCGAGAGCTCTGCCTAGATCAATACTTCCGAAGGAGACGATGCCTGACTCCTCTTGAAAATGGATAGGAGTCCCAGGATCCCTGTGGCACGTGGAAAGGGACCCTGGGTCTCCCGCCTCACGTGGAGACGTGTCCCAATTGCCATGCAAAGACTCGAGGAGAATCCCGAGGTGTCCCTCGCACTTAGGCAGGAGACCTGACGTCGCTGAACAAACACGTGTCTGGAAGGGCCCTCCCCATCGTAACTCGAGAATATACCCCAGGTTCCGGCCGCAACTCGAGAAAAACCATGAGACTTCAACTTCGCCGCGAGATGAGGCCCGATTCCCCTGCACTGCGTGCAGAGCAATTCCGTTTTCCACATCAAACGTGAAAGGAGCCTTGATTTCCTTGATGGCACTCCAGAGAATACCCAAGTTCACTGTGACAAGTCTAGAGTGATCCTGAGGTCACTGGAGCAACACTAAAGGGCTCCGTGGACCACAAATCAACTCGAGATGAGAGCTTAGTCCCTGTCTTCGACTCAAGAGGAATCCCAACTTTCCATAAGCACCTCAAGAGGAGGCTTCTCTCAGCTACAGGTATGTGAGAGGGACCCTAAGTTTGTGGCCTCAAGTGGAATGGACACCGAGATGCTCTGACTCGACGTAAGGACGGATTTCCCTGCAGTAAATTGAATGCAGGCTCGTCTTGCATCTCCCAAGACGAAGTGATATCTGAATCCGCTGTGGAGACCACAGAGAAAGACCTAGTCCTCCGACTCATCGCGACCGGAGGCCTCACATCCTTTGAAAACTCGAGAGGTCCGCGGAGATCAATGCTTCCAAAGGAGACGATGCCTGACTCCTCTTGAAAATGGTTAGGCGTCCCAGGATCCCTGTGGCACGTGAAAAGGGACACTGGGTCTCCCGCCTCACGTGGAGACGCCTCCCAATTGCCATGCCAAGACTCGAGGAGAATCCCGAGGTGTCCCTCGCACCTAGGCAGGAGTCCTGACGTCGCTGAAGAAACATGTGTCTGGAAGGGCCCTCCCCGTCGTAACTCGAGAATATACCCCAGGTTCCCGCCGTAACTCGAGAAAAACCATGAGACTTCCCCCTCGCCGCGAGATGAGACCCGATTCCCCTGCACTGCATGCAGAGCAATTCCGTGTTCCACATCAAACGTGAAAAAAGCCTTGATTTCCTTGATGGCACTCCAGAGAAAACCCAAGATCACTGTCTCAAGTCTAGAGGGATCCTGAGGTCACTGGAGCAACACGAAAGGGCTCCGTGGACCCCAAATCAACTCGAGATGAGAGCTTAGTCTCTGCCTCGACTCAAGAGGAATCCCAACTTTCCACAAGCACCTCAAGAGGAGGCTTCTCTCAGCTACAGGTATGTGAGAGGGACCCTGAGTTTGTGGCCTCAAGTGGAATGGACACCGAGATGCTCTGACTCGAAGTAAGGCCGGATATCCCTGCAGTGATTGAATGCAGGCTCGTCTTGCATCTCGGAAGATGAAGGGATGTCTGAATCCCCTGTGGAGACCACAGAGAAAGACCTAATTTTCCGCCTCATCGCGACCGGAGGCCTCACATCCTTTGAAAATTCGAGAGGTATGCGAAGATCAATGCTTCCAAAGGAGACGATGCCTGACTCCTCTTGAAAATGGATAAGAGTCCCAGGATCCCTGTGGCACGTGGAAAGGGACCCTGGGTCTCCCGCCTCACGTGGAGACGCGTCCAAATTGCCATGCCAAGACTCGAGGAGAATCCCGAGGTGTCCCTCGCACCTAGCCAGGAGTCCTGACGTCGCTGAACAAACACGTGTCTGGAAGGGCCCTCCCCGTCATAACTCGAGAATATACCCCAGGTTCCGGCCGCAACTCGAGAAAAACCATGAGACTTCCCCCTCGCCGCGAGATGAGGCCCGATTCCCCTGCAATGCGTGCAGAGCAATTCCGTGTTCCACATCAAACGTGAAAGGAGCCTTGATTTCCTTGATGGCACTCCAGAGAAAACCCAAGATCACTGTCTCAAGTCTAGAGGGATCCTGAGGTCACAAGACCAACAGGAAAGGGCTCCGTGGACCCCAAATCAACTCGAGATGAGAGCTTAGTCCCTGGCTTCGACTCAAGAGGAATACCAACTTTCCACAAGCACCTCAAGAGGAGGCTTCTCTCAGCTACAGGTATGTGAGAGGGACCCTGAGTTTGTGGCCTCAAGTGGAATGGACACCGAGATGCTCTGACTCGAAGTAAGGCCGGATATCCCTGCAGTGAATTGAATGCAGGCTCGTCTTGCATCTCCGAAGATGAAGGGATGTCTGAATCCCCTGTGGAGACCACAGAGAAAGACCTAATTTTCCGCCTCATCGCGACCGGAGGCCTCACATCCTTTGAAAATTCGAGAGGTATGCGAAGATCAATGCTTCCAAAGGAGACGATGCCTGACTCCTCTTGAAAATGGATAGGAGTCCCAGGATCCCTGTAGCACGTGGAAAGGGACCCTGGGTCTCCCGCCTCACGTGGAGACGCGTCCAAATTGCCATGCCAAGACTCGAGGAGAATCCCGAGGTGTCCCTCGCACCTAGGCAGGAGTCCTGACGTCGCTGAACAAACACGTGTCTGGAAGGGCCCTCCCCGTCGTAACTCGAGAATATACCCCAGGTTCCGGCCGCAACTCGAGAAAAACCATGAGACTTCCCCCTCGCCGCGAGATGAGGCCCGATTCCCCTGGACTGCGTGCAGAGCAATTCCGTGTTCCACATCAAACGTGAAAGGAGCCTTGATTTCCTTGATGGCACTCCAGAGAAAACCCAAGATCACTGTCTCAAGTCTAGAGGGATCCTGAGGTAACTGGAGCAACACGAAATGGCTCCGTGGACCCCAAATAAACTCGAGATGAGAGCTTAGTCCCTGGCTTCGACTCAAGAGGAATCCCAACTTTCCAGAAGCACCTCAAGAGGAGGCTTCTCTCAGCTACAGGTATGTGAGAGGGACCCTGAGTTTGTGGCCTCAAGTGGAATGGACACCGAGATGCTCTGACTCGAAGTAAGGCCGGATATCCCTGCAGTGAATTGAATGCAGGCTCGTCTTGCATCTCCCAAGACGAAGGGATGTCTGAATCCCCTGTGGAGACCACAGAGAAAAACCTAATTCTCCACCTCATCGCGAGCGGAGGCCTCACATCCTTTGAAAACTCGAGAGATCTGCAGAGATCAATGCTTCCGAAGGAGACGATGCCCGACTCCTCTTGAAAATGGATAGGAGTCCCAGGATCCCTGTGGCACGTGGAAAGGGACCCTGGGTCTCCCGCCTCACGTGGAGACGCCTCCCAATAGCCATGCCAAGACTCGAGGAGAATCCCGAGGTGTCCCTCGCACCTAGGCAGGAGTCCTGACATTGCTGAACAAACACGTGTCTGGGAGGGCCCTCCCCGTCGTAACTCGAGAATATACTCCAGGTTCGGGCCGCAACTCGAGGAAAACCATGAGATTTCCCCCTCGCCGCGAGTTGAGGCCCGATTCCCCTGCACTGCATGCAGAGCAATTCCGTGTTCCACATCAAACGTGGAGCAACACGAAAGGGCTCCGTGGACCCCAAATCAACTCGAGATGAGAGCTTAGTCCCTGGCTTCGAGTCAAGAGGAATACCAACTTTCCACAAGCACCTCAAGAGGAGGCTTCTCTCAGCTACAGGTATGTGAGAGGGACCCTGAGTTTGTGGCCTCAAGTGGAATGGACACCGAGATGCTCTGACTCGAAATAAGGCCGGATATCCCTGCAGTGAATTGAATGCAGGCTCGTCTTGCATCTCCCAAGACGAAGGGTTGTCTGAATCCCCTGTGGAGACCACAGAGAAAGAACGAGTTCTCCGCCTCATCGAGACCGGAGGCCTCACATCCTTGAAAACTCGAGAGGTCCGCGGAGATCAATGCTTCCAAAGAAGAAGATGCCCGACTCCTCTTGAAAATGGATAGGAGTCCCAGGATCCCTGTGGCACGTCGAAAGGGACCCTGGGTCTCCCGCCTCACGTGGAGACGCGTCCAAATTGCCATGCCAAGACTCGAGGAGAATCCCGAGGTGTTCCTCGCACCTAGGCAGGAGTCCTGACGTCGCTGAACAAACACGTGTCTGGAAGGGCCCTCCCCGTCGTAACTCGAGAATGTACCCCAGGTTTCGGCCGCAACTTGAGAAAAACCATGAGACATCCCATTTGCCGCGAGATTAGGACCGATTCCCCTGCACTGCGTGCAGAGCAATTCCGTGTTCCACATCAAACTTGAAAGGAGCCTTGATTTCCTTGATGGCACTCCAGAGAAAACCCAAGATCACTGTCTCAAGTCTAGAGGGATCCTGAGGTCACTGGAGCAACACGAAAGGGCTCCGTGGATCCCAAGTCAACTCGAGATGAGAGCTTAGTCCCTGGCTTCCACTCAAGAGGAATTCCAACTTTCCACAAGCACCTCAAGAGGAGGCTTCTCTCAGCTACAGGTATATTTGAGGGACCCCGAGTTTGTGGCCTCAAGTGGAATGGACACCGAGATGCTCTGACTCGAAGTAAGGCCGGATATCCCTGCAGTGAATTGAATGCAGGCTCGTCTTGCATCTCCCAAGAAGAAGGGATGTCTGAATCCGCTGTGGAGACCACAGAGAAAGACCGAGTTCTCCGCCTCATGGGGACCGGAGGCCTCACATCCTTTGAAAACTCGATAGGTCCGCGGAGATCAATGCTTCCAAAGGCGACGATGCCTGACTCCTCTTGAAAATGGATAGGGGTCCCAGGATCCCTGTGGCACGTGGAAAGGGAACCTGGGTCTCCCGCCTCACGTGGAGACGCGTCCAAATTGCCATGCCAAGACTCGAAGAGAATCCAGAGGTGTCCCTCGCACCTAGGCAGGAGTCCTGACATCGCTGAAAAAACACGTGTCTGGAAGGGCCCTCCCCGTCGTAACTCGAGAATATAGCCCAGGTTCGGGCCGCAACTCGAGAAAAACCATGAGATTTCCCCCTCGCCGCGAGTTGAGGCCCGATTCCCCTGCACTGCGTGCAGAGCAATTCCGTGTTCCACATCAAACTTGAAAGGAGCCTTGATTTCCTTGATGGCACTCCAGAGAAAACCCAAGATCACTATCTCAAGTCTAGAGGGATCCTGAGGTCACTGGAGCAACACGAAAGGGCTCCGTGGACCCCAAATCAACTCGAGATGAGAGCTTAGTCCCTGGCTTCCACTCAAGAGGAACACCAACTTTCCACAAGCACCTCAAGAGGAGGCTTCTCTCAGCTACAGGTATATTTGAGGGACCCCGAGAATGTGGCCTCAAGTGGAATGGACACCGAGATGCTCTGACTCGAAGTAAGGCCGGATATCCCTGCAGTGAATTGAATGCAGGCTCGTCTTGCATCTCCCAAGACGAAGGGATGTCTGAATCCGCTGTGGAGACCACAGAGAAAGACCGAGTTCTCCGCCTCATGGGGACCGGAGGCCTCACATCCTTTGAAAACTCGATAGGTCCGCGGAGATCAATGCTTCCAAAGGAGACGATGCCTGACTCCTCTTGAAAATGGATAGGGGTCCCAGGATCCCTGTGGCACGTGGAAAGGGATCCTGGGTCTCCCGCCTCACGTGGAGACGCGTCCAAATTGCCATGCCAAGACTCGAAGAGAATCCCGAGGTGTCCCTCGCACCAAGGCAGGAGTCCTGACATCGCTGAACAACCACGTGTCTGGAAGGGCCCTCCCCGTCGTAACTCGAGAATATACCACAGGTTTGGGCCGCAACTCGAGAAAAACCATGAGATTTCCCCCTCGCCGCGAGTTGAGGCCCGATTCCCCTGCACTGCAAGCAGAGCAATTCCGTTTTCCACATCAAACGTGAAAGGAGCCTTGATTTCCTTGATGGCACTCCAGAGAAAACCCAAGATCACTGTCTCAAGTCTAGAGGGATCCTGAGGTCACTGGACCAACAGGAAAGGGCTCCGTGGACCCCAAATCAACTCGAGATGAGAGCTTAGTCCCTGGCTTCGACTCAAGAGGAATCCCAACTTTCCAGAAGCACCTCAAAAGGAGGTTTCTCTCACCTACAGATATGTGAGAGGGACCCTGAGTTTGAGGCCTCAAGTGGAATGGACACCGAGATGCTCTGACTCGAAGTAAGGCCGGATATCCCTGCAGTGAATTGAATGCAGGCTCGTCTTGCATCTCCCAAGACGAAGGGATGTCTGAATCCCCTGTGGAGACCACAGAGAAAAACCTTATTCTCCACCTCATCGCGAGCGGAGGCCTCACATCCTTTGAAAACTCGAGAGATCTGCAGAGATCAATGCTTCCAAAGGAGACGATGCCCGACTCCTCTTGAAAATGGATAGGAGTCCCAGGATCCCTGTGGCACGTCGAAAGGGACCCTGGGTCTCCCGCCTCACGTGGAGACGCCTCCCAATTGCCATGCCAAGACTCGAGGAGAATCCCGAGGTGTCCCTCGCACCTAGGCAGGAGTCCTGACATCGCTGAACAAACACGTGTCTGGGAGGGCCTTCCCCGTCGTAACTAGAGAATATACCCCAGGTTCGGGCCGCAACTCGAGGAAAACCATGAGATTTCCCCCTCGCCGCGAGTTGAGGCCCGATTCCCCTGCACTGCGTGCAGTAAAATTCCGTGTTCCACATCAAACGTGAAAGGAGCCTTGATTTCCTTGATGGCACTCCAGAGAAAACCCAAGATCACTGTCTCAAGTCTAGAGGGATCCTGAGGTCACTGGACCAACAGGAAAGGGCTCCGTGGACCCCAAATCAACTCGAGATGAGAGCTTAGTCCCTGGCTTCGAGTCAAGAGGAATACCAACTTTCCACAAGCACCTCAAGAGGAGGCTTCTCTCAGCTACAGGTATGTGAGAGGGACCCTGAGTTTGTGGCCTCAAGTGGAATGGACACCGAGATGCTCTGACTCGAAATAAGGCCGGATATCCCTGCAGTGAATTGAATGCAGGCTCGTCTTGCATCTCCCAAGACGAAGGGTTGTCTGAATCCCCTGTGGAGACCACAGAGAAAGACCTAGTCCTCCACCTCAACGCAACCGGAGGCCTCATATCCTTTGAAAACTCAAGAGGTCCGCGGAGATCAATACTTCCGAAGGAGACGATGCCTGACTCCTCTTGAAAATGGATAGGAGTCCCAGGATCACTGTGGCACGTGGACAGGGACACTGGGTCTCCCGTCTCACATGGAGACGCGTTCCAATTGGCATGCCAAGACTCGAGGAGAATCCCGAGGTGTCCCTCGCACCTAGGCAGGAGTCCTGACGTCGCTGAACAAACACGTGTCTGGAAGGGCCCTCCCCGTCGTAACTCGAGAATATACCCCAGGTTCCGGCCGCAATTCGAGACAAACCATGAGACTTCCCCCTCGCCGCGAGATGAGGCCCGATTCCCCTGCACTGCGTGCAGAGCAATTCCGTTTTCCACATCAAATGTGAAAGGAGCCTTGATTTCCTTGATGGCACTCCAGAGAATACCCAAGTTCACTGTGTCAAGTCTAGAGTGATCCTGAGGTCACTGGAGCAACACTAAAGGGCTCCGTGGACCACAAATCAACTCGAGATGAGAGCTTAGTCCCTGTCTTCGACTCAAGAGGAATCCCAACTTTCCACAAGCACCTCAAGAGGAGGCTTCTCTCAGCTACAGGTATGTGAGAGGGACCCTAAATTTGTGGCCTCAAGTGGAATGGACACCGAGATGCTCTGACTCAACGTAAGGACGGATTTCCCTGCAGTAAATTGAATGCAGGCTCGTCTTGCATCTCCCAAGACGAAGTGATATCTGAATCCGCTGTGGAGACCACAGAGAAAGACCTAGTCCTCCGACTCATCGCGACCGGAGGCCTCACATCCTTTGAAAACTCGAGAGGTCCGCGGAGATCAATGCTTCCAAAGGAGACGATGCCTGACTCCTCTTGAAAATGGTTAGGAGTCCCAGGATCCCTGTGGCACGTGGAAAGGGACACTGGGTCTCCCGCCTCACGTGGAGACGCCTCCCAATTGCCATGCCAAGACTCGAGGAGAATCCCGAGGTGTCCCTCGCACCTAGGCAGGAGTCCTGACGTCGCTGAAGAAACATGTGTCTGGAAGGGCCCTCCCCGTCGTAACTCGAGAATATACCCCAGGTTCCCGCCGTAACTCGAGAAAAACCATGAGACTTCCCCCTCGCCGCGAGATGAGACCCGATTCCCCTGCACTGCATGCAGAGCAATTCCGTGTTCCACATCAAACGTGAAAAAAGCCTTGATTTCCTTGATGGCACTCCAGAGAAAACCCAAGATCACTGTCTCAAGTCTAGAGGGATCCTGAGGTCACTGGAGCAACACGAAAGGGCTCCGTGGACCCCAAATCAACTCGAGATGAGAGCTTAGTCTCTGCCTCGACTCAAGAGGAATCCCAACTTTCCACAAGCACCTCAAGAGGAGGCTTCTCTCAGCTACAGGTATGTGAGAGGGACCCTGAGTTTGTGGCCTCAAGTGGAATGGACACCGAGATGCTCTGACTCGAAGTAAGGCCGGATATCCCTGCAGTGATTGAATGCAGGCTCGTCTTGCATCTCGGAAGATGAAGGGATGTCTGAATCCCCTGTGGAGACCACAGAGAAAGACCTAATTTTCCGCCTCATCGCGACCGGAGGCCTCACATCCTTTGAAAATTCGAGAGGTATGCGAAGATCAATGCTTCCAAAGGAGACGATGCCTGACTCCTCTTGAAAATGGATAAGAGTCCCAGGATCCCTGTGGCACGTGGAAAGGGACCCTGGGTCTCCCGCCTCACGTGGAGACGCGTCCAAATTGCCATGCCAAGACTCGAGGAGAATCCCGAGGTGTCCCTCGCACCTAGCCAGGAGTCCTGACGTCGCTGAACAAACACGTGTCTGGAAGGGCCCTCCCCGTCGTAACTCGAGAATATACCCCAGGTTCCGGCCGCAACTCGAGAAAAACCATGAGACTTCCCCCTCGCCGCGAGATGAGGCCCGATTCCCCTGCAATGCGTGCAGAGCAATTCCGTGTTCCACATCAAACGTGAAAGGAGCCTTGATTTCCTTGATGGCACTCCAGAGAAAACCCAAGATCACTGTCTCAAGTCTAGAGGGATCCTGAGGTCACAAGACCATCAGGAAAGGGCTCCGTGGACCCCAAATCAACTCGAGATGAGAGCTTAGTCCCTGGCTTCGACTCAAGAGGAATACCAACTTTCCACAAGCACCTCAAGAGGAGGCTTCTCTCAGCTACAGGTATGTGAGAGGGACCCTGAGTTTGTGGCCTCAAGTGGAATGGACACCGAGATGCTCTGACTCGAAGTAAGGCCGGATATCCCTGCAGTGAATTGAATGCAGGCTCGTCTTGCATCTCCGAAGATGAAGGGATGTCTGAATCCCCTGTGGAGACCACAGAGAAAGACCTAATTTTCCGCCTCATCGCGACCGGAGGCCTCACATCCTTTGAAAATTCGAGAGGTATGCGAAGATCAATGCTTCCAAAGGAGACGATGCCTGACTCCTCTTGAAAATGGATAGGAGTCCCAGGATCCCTGTAGCACGTGGAAAGGGACCCTGGGTCTCCCGCCTCACGTGGAGACGCGTCCAAATTGCCATGCCAAGACTCGAGGAGAATCCCGAGGTGTCCCTCGCACCTAGGCAGGAGTCCTGACGTCGCTGAACAAACACGTGTCTGGAAGGGCCCTCCCCGTCGTAACTCGAGAATATACCCCAGGTTCCGGCCGCAACTCGAGAAAAACCATGAGACTTCCCCCTCGCCGCGAGATGAGGCCCGAATCCCCTGGACTGCGTGCAGAGCAATTCCGTGTTCCACATCAAACGTGAAAGGAGCCTTGATTTCCTTGATGGCACTCCAGAGAAAACCCAAGATCACTGTCTCAAGTCTAGAGGGATCCTGAGGTCACAAGACCAACACGAAAGGGCTCCGTGGACCCCAAATCAACTCGAGATGAGAGCTTAGTCCCTGGCTTCGACTCAAGAGGAATACCAACTTTCCACAAGCACCTCAAGAGGAGGCTTCTCTCAGCTACAGGTATATGAGAGGGACCCTGAGTTTGTGGCCTCAAGTGGAATGGACACCGAGATGCTCTGACTCGAAGTAAGGCCGGATATCCCTGCAGTGAATTGAATGCAGGCTCGTCTTGCATCTCCCAAGACGAAGGGATGTCTGAATCCGCTGTGGAGATTACAGAGAAAGACCTAATTCTCCGCCTCATCGCGAGCGGAGGCCTCACATCCTTTAAAAACTCGAGAGGTCCGCGGAGATCAATGCTTCCAAAGGAGACGATGCCTGACTCCTCTTGAAAATGGATAGGAGTCCCAGGATCCCTGTGGCACGTTGAAAGGGACCCTGGGTCTCCCGCCTCACGTGGAGACGCCTCCCAATTGCCATGCCAAGACTCGAGGAGAATCCCGAGGTGTCCCTCGCTCCTAGGCAGGAGTCCTGACGTCGCTGAACAAACACGTGTCTGGAAGGGCCCTCCCCGTCGTAACTCGAGAATATACAACAGGTTCTGGCCGCAACTCGAGAAAATCCATGAGACTTCCCCCTCGCCGCTACATCAGACCCGATTCCCCTGGACTGCGTGCAGAGCAATTCCGTGTTCCACATCAAACGTGAAAGGAGCCTTGATTTCCTTGATGGCACTCCAGAGAAAACCCAAGATCACTGTCTCAAGTCTAGAGGGACCCTGAGGTCACTGGAGCAACACGAAATGGCTCCGTGGACCCCAAATCAACTCGAGATGAGAGCTTAGTCCCTGGCTTCGACTCAAGAGGAATACCAACTTTCCACAAGCACCTGAAGAGGAGGCTTCTCTCAGCTACAGGTATGTGAGAGGGACCCTGAGTTTGTGGCCTCAAGTGGAATGGACACCGAGATGCTCTGACTCGAAGTAAGGCCGGATATCCCTGCAGTGAATTGAATGCAGGCTCGTCTTGCATCTCCCAAGATGAAGGGATGTCTGAATCCCCTGTGGAGACTACAGAGAAAGACCTAGTCCTCCACCTCAACGCAACCGGAGGCCTCATATCCTTTGAAAACTCGAGAGCTCTGCCTAGATCAATACTTCCGAAGGAGACGATGCCTGACTCCTCTTGAAAATGGATAGGAGTCCCAGGATCCCTGTGGCACGTGGAAAGGGACCCTGGGTCTCCCGCCTCACTTGGAGACGTGTCCCAATTGCCATGCAAAGACTCGAGGAGAATCCCGAGGTGTCCCTCGCACTTAGGCAGGAGACCTGACGTCGCTGAACAAACACGTGTCTGGAAGGGCCCTCCCCATCGTAACTCGAGAATATACCCCAGGTTCCGGCCGCAACTCGAGAAAAACCATGAGACTTCAACTTCGCCGCGAGATGAGGCCCGATTCCCCTGCACTGCGTGCAGAGCAATTCCGTTTTCCACATCAAACGTGAAAGGAGCCTTGATTTCCTTGATGGCACTCCTGAGAATACCCAAGTTCACTGTGTCAAGTCTAGAGTGATCCTGAGGTCACTGGAGCAACACTAAAGGGCTCCGTGGACCACAAATCAACTCGAGATGAGAGCTTAGTCCCTGTCTTCGACTCAAGAGGAATCCCAACTTTCCATAAGCACCTCAAGAGGAGGCTTCTCTCAGCTACAGGTATGTGAGAGGGACCCTAAGTTTGTGGCCTCAAGTGGAATGGACACCGAGATGCTCTGACTCGACGTAAGGACGGATTTCCCTGCAGTAAATTGAATGCAGGCTCGTCTTGCATCTCCCAAGACGAAGTGATATCTGAATCCGCTGTGGAGACCACAGAGAAAGACCTAGTCCTCCGACTCATCGCGACCGGAGGCCTCACATCCTTTGAAAACTCGAGAGGTCCGCGGAGATCAATGCTTCCAAAGGAGACGATGCCTGACTCCTCTTGAAAATGGTTAGGCGTCCCAGGATCCCTGTGGCACGTGAAAAGGGACACTGGGTCTCCCGCCTCACGTGGAGACGCCTCCCAATTGCCATGCCAAGACTCGAGGAGAATCCCGAGGTGTCCCTCGCACCTAGGCAGGAGTCCTGACGTCGCTGAAGAAACATGTGTCTGGAAGGGCCCTCCCCGTCGTAACTCGAGAATATACCCCAGGTTCCCGCCGTAACTCGAGAAAAACCATGAGACTTCCCCCTCGCCGCGAGATGAGACCCGATTCCCCTGCACTGCATGCAGAGCAATTCCGTGTTCCACATCAAACGTGAAAAAAGCCTTGATTTCCTTGATGGCACTCCAGAGAAAACCCAAGATCACTGTCTCAAGTCTAGAGGGATCCTGAGGTCACTGGAGCAACACGAAAGGGCTCCGTGGACCCCAAATCAACTCGAGATGAGAGCTTAGTCTCTGCCTCGACTCAAGAGGAATCCCAACTTTCCACAAGCACCTCAAGAGGAGGCTTCTCTCAGCTACAGGTATGTGAGAGGGACCCTGAGTTTGTGGCCTCAAGTGGAATGGACACCGAGATGCTCTGACTCGAAGTAAGGCCGGATATCCCTGCAGTGATTGAATGCAGGCTCGTCTTGCATCTCGGAAGATGAAGGGATGTCTGAATCCCCTGTGGAGACCACAGAGAAAGACCTAATTTTCCGCCTCATCGCGACCGGAGGCCTCACATCCTTTGAAAATTCGAGAGGTATGCGAAGATCAATGCTTCCAAAGGAGACGATGCCTGACTCCTCTTGAAAATGGATAAGAGTCCCAGGATCCCTGTGGCACGTGGAAAGGGACCCTGGGTCTCCCGCCTCACGTGGAGACGCGTCCAAATTGCCATGCCAAGACTCGAGGAGAATCCTGAGGTGTCCCTCGCACCTAGCCAGGAGTCCTGACGTCGCTGAACAAACACGTGTCTGGAAGGGCCCTCCCCGTCGTAACTCGAGAATATACCCCAGGTTCCGGCCGCAACTCGAGAAAAACCATGAGACTTCCCCCTCGCCGCGAGATGAGGCCCGATTCCCCTGCAATGCGTGCAGAGCAATTCCGTGTTCCACATCAAACGTGAAAGGAGCCTTGATTTCCTTGATGGCACTCCAGAGAAAACCCAAGATCACTGTCTCAAGTCTAGAGGGATCCTGAGGTCACAAGACCAACAGGAAAGGGCTCCGTGGACCCCAAATCAACTCGAGATGAGAGCTTAGTCCCTGGCTTCGACTCAAGAGGAATACCAACTTTCCACAAGCACCTCAAGAGGAGGCTTCTCTCAGCTACAGGTATGTGAGAGGGACCCTGAGTTTGTGGCCTCAAGTGGAATGGACACCGAGATGCTCTGACTCGAAGTAAGGCCGGATATCCCTGCAGTGAATTGAATGCAGGCTCGTCTTGCATCTCCGAAGATGAAGGGATGTCTGAATCCCCTGTGGAGACCACAGAGAAAGACCTAATTTTCCGCCTCATCGCGACCGGAGGCCTCACATCCTTTGAAAATTCGAGAGGTATGCGAAGATCAATGCTTCCAAAGGAGACGATGCCTGACTCCTCTTGAAAATGGATAGGAGTCCCAGGATCCCTGTAGCACGTGGAAAGGGACCCTGGGTCTCCCGCCTCACGTGGAGACGCGTCCAAATTGCCATGCCAAGACTCGAGGAGAATCCCGAGGTGTCCCTCGCACCTAGGCAGGAGTCCTGACGTCGCTGAACAAACACGTGTCTGGAAGGGCCCTCCCCGTCGTAACTCGAGAATATACCCCAGGTTCCGGCCGCAACTCGAGAAAAACCATGAGACTTCCCCCTCGCCGCGAGATGAGGCCCGATTCCCCTGGACTGCGTGCAGAGCAATTCCGTGTTCCACATCAAACGTGAAAGGAGCCTTGATTTCCTTGATGGCACTCCAGAGAAAACCCAAGATCACTGTCTCAAGTCTAGAGGGATCCTGAGGTCACAAGACCAACACGAAAGGGCTCCGTGGACCCCAAATCAACTCGAGATGAGAGCTTAGTCCCTGGCTTCGACTCAAGAGGAATACCAACTTTCCACAAGCACCTCAAGAGGAGGCTTCTCTCAGCTACAGGTATATGAGAGGGACCCTGAGTTTGTGGCCTCAAGTGGAATGGACACCGAGATGCTCTGACTCGAAGTAAGGCCGGATATCCCTGCAGTAAATTGAATGCAGGCTCGTCTTGCATCTCCCAAGACGAAGGGATGTCTGAATCCGCTGTGGAGATTACAGAGAAAGACCTAATTCTCCGCCTCATCGCGAGCGGAGGCCTCACATCCTTTAAAAACTCGAGAGGTCCGCGGAGATCAATGCTTCCAAAGGAGACGATGCCTGACTCCTCTTGAAAATGGATAGGAGTCCCAGGATCCCTGTGGCACGTTGAAAGGGACCCTAGGTCTCCCGCCTCACGTGGAGACGCCTCCCAATTGCCATGCCAAGACTCGAGGAGAATCCCGAGGTGTCCCTCGCTCCTAGGCAGGAGTCCTGACGTCGCTGAACAAACACGTGTCTGGAAGGGCCCTCCCCGTCATAACTCGAGAATATACAACAGGTTCTGGCCGCAACTCGAGAAAATCCATGAGACTTCCCCTTCGCCCCTACATCAGACCCGATTCCCCTGGACTGCGTGCAGAGCAATTCCGTGTTCCACATCAAACGTGAAAGGAGCCTTGATTTCCTTGATGGCACTCCAGAGAAAACCCAAGATCACTGTCTCAAGTCTAGAGGGATCCTGAGGTCACTGGAGCAACACGAAATGGCTCCGTGGACCCCAAATCAACTCGAGATGAGAGCTTAGTCCCTGGCTTCGACTCAAGAGGAATACCAACTTTCCACAAGCACCTGAAGAGGAGGCTTCTCTCAGCTACAGGTATGTGAGAGGGACCCTGAGTTTGTGGCCTCAAGTGGAATGGACACCGAGATGCTCTGACTCGAAGTAAGGCCGGATATCCCTGCAGTGAATTGAATGCAGGCTCGTCTTGCATCTCCCAAGACGAAGGGATGTCTGAATCCCCTGTGGAGACTACAGAGAAAGACCTAGTCCTCCACCTCAACGCAACCGGAGGCCTCATATCCTTTGAAAACTCGAGAGCTCTGCCTAGATCAATACTTCCGAAGGAGACGATGCCTGACTCCTCTTGAAAATGGATAGGAGTCCCAGGATCCCTGTGGCACGTGGAAAGGGACCCTGGGTCTCCCGCCTCACGTGGAGACGTGTCCCAATTGCCATGCAAAGACTCGAGGAGAATCCCGAGGTGTCCCTCGCACTTAGGCAGGAGACCTGACGTCGCTGAACAAACACGTGTCTGGAAGGGCCCTCCCCATCGTAACTCGAGAATATACCCCAGGTTCCGGCCGCAACTCGAGAAAAACCATGAGACTTCAACTTCGCCGCGAGATGAGGCCCGATTCCCCTGCACTGCGTGCAGAGCAATTCCGTTTTCCACATCAAACGTGAAAGGAGCCTTGATTTCCTTGATGGCACTCCAGAGAATACCCAAGTTCACTGTGTCAAGTCTAGAGTGATCCTGAGGTCACTGGAGCAACACTAAAGGGCTCCGTGGACCACAAATCAACTCGAGATGAGAGCTTAGTCCCTGTCTTCGACTCAAGAGGATCCCAACTTTCCACAAGCACCTCAAGAGGAGACTCTCTCAGCTACAGGTATGTGAGAGGGACCCTAAGTGTGTGGCCTCAAGTTAATGGACACAGAGATGCTCTGACTAAAAGTAAGGCCGGATATCCCTGCAGTGAATTGAATGCAGGCTCGTCTTGCATCTCCCAAGACGAAGGGATGTCTGAATCTCCTGTGGAGACCACAGAGAAAGACCTAGCCCTCCGCCTCATCCCGACCAGAGGCCTCACATCCTTTGAAAACTCGAGAGGTCTGCGGAGATCAATGCTTCCAAAGGAGACGATGCCCGACTCGTCTTGAAAATGGATAGAAGTCCCAGGATCCCTGTGGCACGTGGGAAGGGACCCTGGGTCTCCCGCCTCACGTGGAGACGCGTCCCAATTGCCATGCCAAGACTCGAGGAGAATCCCGAGGTGTCCCTCGCACCTAGGCAGGAGTCCTGATGTCGTTGAACAAACACGTGTCTGGAAGGGCCCTTACCGTCGTAACTCGAGAATATACCCCAGGTTACATCCACAACTCGAGAAAAACCATGAGACTTCCCCCTCTCCGCGAGATGAGGCCCGAATCCCCTGCACTGCCTGCAGAGCAATTCCGTTTTCCACATCAAACGTGAAAGGAGCCTTGATTTCCTTGATGGCACTCCAGAGAAAACCCAAGATCACTGTCTCAAGTCTACAGGGATCCTGAGGTCACTGGAGCAATACGAAAGGGCTCCGTGAACCCCAAATCAACTCGAGATGAGAGCTTAGTCCCTGGCTTCGCCTCAAGAGGAATACCAACTTTCCACAAGCACCTCAAGAAGAGGCTTCTCTCAGCTACAGTATGTGAGAGGGCCCCTGAGTTTCTGGCCTCAAGTGGAAGGGACACCGAGATTTTCTGACTCGAAGTAAGGCCGGATATCCCTGCAGTGAATTGAATGCAGGCTCGTCTTGCATCTCCCAAGACGAAGGGATGTCTGAATCCCCTGTGGAGACCACAGAGAAAGACCTAGTCCTCCGCCTCATCACGACCGGAAGCCTCACATCCTTTGAAAACTCGAGAGGTCTGCGGAGATCAATGCATCCAAAGGACAAGATGCCTGACTCCTCTTGAAAATGGATAGGAGTCCCAGGATCCCTGTGACAGGTGGAAAGGGACCCTGGGACTCGCGCCTCACGTGCAGACGCGTCCCAATTGCCATGCCAAGTCTTGAGGAGGATCCCGAGGTGTCCCTCGCACCTAGGCAGAAGTCCTGACGTCGATGAAGAAACACGTGTCTGGAAGGGCCCTCCTCTTCCTAACTCGAGAATATACCACAGGTTCCGGGCGCAACTCGAGAAAAACAATGAGACTTCCCCCTTGCCGCGAGATGAGGTCCGATTCCCCTGCACTGCGTGCAGAGCAATTCCGTGTTCCTCATGAAACGTGAAAGGAGTCTTGATTTCCTTGATTTTACTGCAGAGAAAAGCCAAGATCACTGTCTCAAATCTGGAGGGATCTTGAGGTCACTGTAGCAACACGAAAGGGCTCCGTGTACCCCAAATCAACTCGAGATGAGAGCTTAGTCCCTCGCTTCGAATCAAGAGAAATACAAACTTTCCACAAGCACCTCAAGAGGAGGCTTCTCTCAGCTACAGGTATGTGATGGGGACCCTGAGTTTGTGGCCTCAAGTGGAATGGACACCGAGATACTCTGACTCGAAGTAAGGCTGGATATCCCTGCAGTGAATTGAATGCAGGCTCGTCTTGCATCTCCCAAGCGAAGGGATGTTTGAATCCAATGTGGATACCACAGAGAAAGACCAAGTTCTCCGCCTCATCGCGACCGGAGGCCTCACATCCTTTGAAAACTCGAGAGGTCCACGGAGATCAATGCTTCCAAAGGAGACGATGCCTGACTCCTCTTGATAATGGATAGGAGTCCCAGGATCCCTGTGGCACGTGGAAAGGGACCCTGGGACTCGCGCCTCACGTGCAGACGCGTCCCAATTGCCATGCCAAGAATTGAGGAGGATCCCGAGGTGTCCCTCGCACCTAGGCAGAAGTCCTGACGTCGATGAAGAAACACGTGTCTGGAAGGGCCCTCCCCTTCCTAACTCGAGAATATACCACAGGTTCCGGGCGCAACTCGAGAAAAACAATGAGACTTCCCCCTCGCCGCGAGATGAGGTCCGATTCCCCTGCACTGCGTGCAGAGCAATTCCGTGTTCCTCATGAAACGTGAAAGGAGTCTTGATTTCCTTGTTTTTACTGCAGAGAAAAGCCAAGATCACTGTCTCAAATCTGGAGGGATCTTGAGGTCACTGTAGCAACACGAAAGGGCTCCGTGTACCCCAATTCAACTCGAGATGAGAGCTTAGTCCCTGGCTTCGAATCAAGAGAAATACCAACTTTCCACAAGCACCTCAAGAGGAGGCTTCTCTCAGCTACAGGTATGTGATGGGGACCCTGAGTTTGTGGCCTCAAGTGGAATGGACACCGAGATACTCTGACTGGAAGTAAGGCTGGATATCCCTGCAGTGAATTGAATGCAGGCTTGTCTTGCATCTCCCAAGCGAAGGGATGTCTGAATCCAATGTGGATACCACAGAGAAAGACCAAGTTCTCCGCCTCATCGCGACCGGAGGCCTCACATCCTTTGAAAACTCGAGAGGTCCACGGAGATCAATGCTTCCAAAGGAGACGATGCCTGACTCCTCTTGAAAACGGATACAAGTCCCTGGATCCCTGTCGCACTTTGAAACGGACCCTGGGTCTCGTGCATCACGTGGAGACGCATCCCAATTGCCATGCCAAGACTCGAGGAGAATCCCGAGGTGTCCCTCGCACCTAGGCAGGAGTCCTGACGTCGCTGAACAAACACGTGTCTGGAAGGGGCCTCCCCGTCGTAACTCGAGAATATACCCCAGGTTCCGGCCGCAACTCAAGTAAAACCATGAGACTTCCCCCTCGCCGCGAGATGAGGACCGATTCCCCTGCACTGCGTGCAGAGCAATTCCGTGTTCCACATCCAACGTGAAAGGAGCCTTAATTTCCTTGATGGCACTCCAGAGAAAACCCAAAATCACTGTCTCAAGTCTAGAGGGACCCTGAGGTCACTGGAGCAACACGAAAGCGCTCCGTGGAACCCAAATTAACTCGAGATTAGAGCTTAGACCCTGGCTTCGACTCAAGAGGAATACCAACTTTCCACAAGCACCTCAAGAGGAGGCTTCTCTCAGCTACAGGTATGTGAGAGGGACCCTGAGTTTGTGGCCTCAAGTGGAATGGACACCGAGATGCTCTGACTTGAAATACGGCCGGATATCCCTGCAGTGAATTGAATGCAGGCTCGTCTTGCATCTCCCAAGACGAAGGGATGTCTGAATCCCCTGTGGAGACCACAGAGAAAGACCTAGTTCTCCGCCTCATCGCGATCGGAGTCCTCACATCCTTTGAAAACTCGAGAGGTCCGCGGAGATCAATTCTTCCAAAGGAGACGATGCCTGACTCCTCTTGAAAATGGATAGGAGTCCCAGGATCCCTGTGGCACGTGGAAAGGGACCCTGGGTCTCCCGCCTCACGTGGAGACGCGTCCCAATTGCCAGCCAAGACTAGAGGAGAATCCCGAGGTGTCCCTCGCACCTAGGCAGGAGTCCTGATGTCGCTGAACAAACACGTGTCTGGAAGGGCCCTCCCCGTCGTAACTCGAGAATATACCCCAGGTTCTGGTCGCAACTCGAAAAAAACCATGAGACTTCCCCCTCGCTGGGAGAAGAGGCCCGATTCCCCTGCACTGCGTGCAGAGCAATTCCGTGTTCCACATCAAACATGAAAGGAGACTTGATTTCCTTGATGGCACTCCAGAGAAAACCCATTATCACTGTGTCAAGTCTAGAGGGATACTGAGGTCACTGGACCAACACGAAAGGGCTCCGTGGACCCCAAATCAACTCGAGATGAGAGCTTAGATCCTGGCTTCGAATCAAGAGGACTACCAACTTTCCACAAGCACCTCAAGAGGAGGCTTCTCTCAGCTAAAGCTATGTGAGAAGGACCCTGAGTTTGTGGTCTCAAGTGGAATGGACACCGAGATGCTCTGACTCGAATTAGGCCGGATATCCCTGCAGTGAATTAAATGCAGGCTCGTCTTGAATCTCCCATGACGAAGGGATGTCTGAATCCCCTGTGGAGACCACAGAGAAAGACCTAGTTCTCCGCCTAATCGCGACCGGATGCCTCACATTCTTTGAAAACTCGAGAGGTCTGCGGAGATCAATGCTTCCAAAGGAGACTATGCCTGACTCCTCTTTAAAATGGATAGGAGTCCCAGGATCCCTGTGGCACGTGGAAAGGGACCCTGGGTCTCCCTCCTCACGTGGAGACGCGTCCCAATTGCCATGCCAAGACTCGAGGAGAATCCCGAGGTATCCCTCGCACCTAGGCAGGAGTCCTGACGTCTCTGAACAAACACGTGTCTGGAAGGGCCCTCCCCGTCGTAACTCGAGAATATACCCCAGGTTCCGGCCGCAACTTGAGGAAAACCATGAGACTTCCCCCTCGCCGCGAGATGAGTCCCGATTCCCCTGCACTGCATGCAGAGAAATTCCGTGGTCCACATCAAACGTGAAAGGAACCTTGATTTCCTTGATGGCACTCCAGAGAAAAGCCAGGATCACTTTTTCAAGTATACAGGGATCCTCAGGTGACTGTAGGAACACGAAAGTGCTCCGTAAACCCCAAATCAAATCGAGATGAGAGCTTAGTCCCTGGCTTCGACTCAAGAGGAATACCAACTTTCCACAAGCACCTCAAGAGGAGGCTTCTCTCAGCTACAGGTATGTGAGAGGGACCCTGAGTTTGTGGCCTCAAGTGGAATGGACACCGACATGCTCTGACTCGAAGTAAGGCCGTATATCCCTGCAGTGAATTGAATGCAGGCTCGTCTTGCATCTCCCAAGACAAAGGGATGTCTGAATCCCCTGTGGAGACCACAGAGAAAGACCTAGTTCTCCGCCTTATTGTGACCGGAGGCCTCACATCCTTTGAAAACTGGAGAGGTCCGCCTAGATCAATGCTTCCAAAGGAGAAGATGCTTGACTCCTCTTGAAAATGGATACGAGTCGCAGGATCCCTGTGGTACATGGAAAGGGACACTGGGTATACAGCCTCACGGGGAGACGCGTCCCAATTGCCATGCCAAGACTCGAGGAGAATCCCGAGGTGTCCCTCGCACCTAGGCAGGTGTCCTGACTTCGCTGAACAAACTCGTGTCCGGAAGGGCCCTCCCCGTCGTAACTCAAGAATATACCTCAGGTTCCGGCCGCAACTCGAGAAAAACCATGAGACTTCCACCTCGCCAGGAGATGAGGCCCGATTCCCCTGCACAGCGTGCAGAGCAATTCCGTGTTCCACATCAAACGTGAAAGGAGCCTTGATTTCCTTGATGGCACTCCAGAGAAAAACCAAGATCACTTTCTCACGTCTAGAGGGATCCTGAGGTGACTGGAACAACAGGAAAGGGCTCCGTGGACCCCAAATCAACTCGAGATGAGAGCTTCGTCCCTGGATTTGACTCAAGAGGAATACCAACTTTCCACAAGCACCTCAAGAGGAGGCTTCTCTCAGCTACAGGTATGTGAGAGGGACCCTGAGTTTGTGGCCTCAAGTGGAATGGACACCGTGATGCTCTGATTCGAAGTAAGGCTGGATATCCCTGCAGTGAATTGAATGCAGTCTCGTCTTGCACATCCCAAGAAAAAGGGATGTCTGAATCCCCTGTGGAGACCACAGAGAAAGACCTAGTTCTCCTCCTCTACGGGACCGGAGGCCTGACATCCTTTGAAAACTCGAGAGTTCCGCGGAGATAAATGCTTCCAAAGGAGACGATGCCTGACTCCTCTTGAAAATGGATAGGAGTTCCAGGACTCCTTTGGAACTTGGAAAGGGACCCTGGGTCTCCCGCCTCACGTGGAGACGCGTCCCAATTGCCATGCCAATACTCGAAGAGAATTCCGAGGAGTCCCTCGCACCTAGGCAGGATTCCTGACGTCGCTGAACAAACACGCGTACTGAAGTGCCCTCCCCGTGTTAACTAGAGAATATACCCCAGGATCCGGCCGCAAATCGAGAAAAACCATGAGACTTCCCCCTCGCCGCGAGATGAGGCCCGATTTCCCTGCACTGCGTGCAGAGCAATTCCGTGTTCCACATCAAACGTGAAAGGAGCCTTGATTTCCTTGATGGCACTCCAGAGAAAACCCAAGATCACTGTCTCAAGTCTACAGGGATCCTGAGGTCACTGGAGCAACACGAAAGGGCTCCGTGGACCCCAAATCAACTCGAAATGAGAGCTTAGTCCCTGGCTTCGCCTCCAGAGGAATACCAACTTTCCACAAGCACCTCAAGAAGAGGCTTCTCTCAGCTACAGGTATGTGAGAGGGCCCCTGAGTTTCTGGCCTCAAGTGGAATGGACACCGAGATGCTCTGACTCGAAGTAAGGCCGGATATCCCTGCAGTGAATTGAATGCAGGCTCGTCTTGCATCTCCCAAGACGAAGTGATGTCTGAATCCCCTGTGGAGACCACAGAGAAAGACCTAGTCCTCCGCCTCATCACGACCGGAGGCCTCACATCCTTTGAAAACTCGAGAGGTCCGTGGAGATCAATGCTTCCAAAGGAGACGATGCCTGACTCCTCTTGAAAATGGATAGGAGTCCCAGCTTCCCTGTGGTACGTTTAAGGGACACTGGGTCTCCCGCCTCACGTGGAGACGCATCCCAATTGCCATGCCAAGACTCGAGGAGAATCCCGAGGTGTCCCTCACACCTAGGCAGGAGTCCTGACGTCGCTGAACAAACACGTGTCTGCAAGGGCCCTCCCCGTCGTAACTCGAGAATATACCCCAGGTTTCGGCCGCAAGTCGAGAAAAACCATGAGACTTCCCCCTCGCCGTGAGATGAGGCCCGATTCCCCTTTACTGCGTGCAGAGCAATTCCGTGTTCCACATCAAACGTGAAAGGAGCCTTGATTTCCTTGATGGCACTCCAGAGAAAACCCAAGATCACTGTCTCAATTCTAGAGGGATCCTGAGGTCACTGGAGCAACAAGAAAGGGCTCCGTTGACCCCAAGTCAACTCGAGATGAGAGATTAGTCCTTGGCTTCGACTCAAGAGGAACACCAACTTTCCACAAGCACCTCAAGAGGAGGCTTCTCTCAGCTACATGTATATGAGAGGGACCATGACTTTGTGGCCTCAAGTGGAATGGACACCGAGATGCTCTGACTCGAAGTAAGGCCGGATATCCCTGCAGTGAATTGAATGCAGGCTACTCTTGCATCTCCCAAGACGAAGGGTTGTCTGAATCCCCTGTGGAGACCACAGAGAAGCCCTAGTTCTCCACCTTTTCGCGACTGGAAGCCTCACATCCTTTGAAAACTCGAGACGTCCGCAGAGGTCAATGCTTCCAAAGTAGACGATGCCTGACTCCTCTTGAAAATGGATAGGAGTCCCAGGATCCCTGTGGCACGTAGGAAGGGACCCTGGGTCTCCCGCCTCACGTGGAGACGCGTTCCTATTGCCATGTCAAGACTCGAGGAGAATCCCGAGGTGTCCCTCGCACCTAGGCAGGAGTCCTGACGTCGCTGAACAAACACGTGTCTGGAAGGGCCCTCACTGTTGTAACTCGAGAATATACCCCAGGTTCCGGCCGCAACTCGAGAAAAACCATGAGACTTCCCCCTCGCCGCGAGATGAGGCCCGAATCCCCTGCACTGCGTGCAGAGCAATTCCGTGTTCCACATCAAACTTGAAAGGAGCCTTGATTTCCTTGATGGCACTCCAAAGAAAACCCAAGATCACTGTCTCAAGTCTAGAGGGATCCTGAGGTCATTGGAGCAACACGAAAGGTCTCCGTGGACCCCATATCAACTCGAGATGAGAGCTTAGTCCCTGGCTTTGCCTCAAGAGGAATACCAACTTTCCACAAGCACCTCAAGAGGAGGCTTCTCTCAGCTACAGGTATGTGAGAGGGACCCTGAGTTTGTGGCCTCAAATGGAATGGACACAGAGATGCTCTGACTAAAATTAAGGCCGGATATCCCTGCAGTGAATTGAATGCAGGCTCGTCTTGCATCTCCCAAGACGAAGGGATGTGTGAATCCCCTGTGGAGACCACAGAGAAAGACCTAGCCCTCCGCCTCATCCCGACCAGAGGCCTCACATCCTTTGAAAACTCGAGAGGTCTGCGGAGATCTATGCTTCCAAAGGAGACGATGCCTGACTCCTCTTGAAAATGGATAGGAGTCCCAGGATCCCTGTGGCACTTGGAAAGGGACCCTGGGTCTCCCGCCTCACGTGAAGACGCGTCCCAATTGCCATGCCAAGACTCGAGGAGAATCCCGAGGTGTCCCTCGCACCTAGGCAGGAGTCCTGACGTCGTTGAACAAACACGTGTCTGGAAGGGCCCTTCCCGTCGTAACTCGAGAATATACCCCAGGTTACATCCGCAACTCGAGAAAAACCATGAGACTTCCCCCTCGCCGCGAGATGAGGCCCGAATCCCCTGCACTGCGTGCAGAGCAATTCCGTGTTCCACATCAAACGTGAAAGGAGCCTTGATTTCCTTGATGGCACTCCAGAGAAAACCCAAGATCACTGTCTCAAGTCTACAGGGATCCTGAGGTCACTGGAGCAACACGAAAGGGCTCCGTGGACCCCAAATCAACTCGAGATGAGAGCTTAGTCCCTGGCTTCGCCTCAAGAGGAATACCAACTTTCCACAAGCACCTCAAGAAGAGGCTTCTCTCAGCTACAGGTATGTGAGAGGGCCCCTGAGTTTCTGGCCTCAAGTGGAATGGACACCGAGATTTTCTGACTCGAAGTAAGGCCGGATATCCCTGCAGTGAATTGAATGCAGGCTCGTCTTGCATCTCCCAAGACGAAGGGATGTGTGAATCCCCTGTGGAGACCACAGAGAAAGACCTAGTCCTCCGCCTCATCACGACCGGAGGCCTCACATCCTTTGAAAACTCGAGAGGTCCGTGGAGATCAATGCTTCCAAAGGAGACGATGCCTGACTCCTCTTGAAAATGGATAGGAGTCCCAGCTTCCCTGTGGTACGTTTAAGGGACACTGGGTCTCCCGCCTCACGTGGAGACGCATCCCAATTGCCATGCCAAGACTCGAGGAGAATCCCGAGGTGTCCCTCTCACCTAGGCAGGAGTCCTGACGTCGCTGAACAAACACGTGTCTGGAAGGGCCCTCCCCGGCGTAACTCGAGAATATACCCCAGGTTTCGACCGCAAGTCGAGAAAAACCATGAGACTTCCCCCTCGCCGCGAGATGAGGCCCGATTCCCCTGCACTGCGTGCAGAGCAATTCCGTGTTCCACATCAAACGTGAAAGGAGCCTTGATTTCCTTGATGGCACTCCAGAGAAAACCCAAGATCACTGTCTCAAGTCTAGAGGGATCCTGAGGTCACTGGACCAACAGGAAAGGGCTCCGTGGACCCCA
Source organism: Dama dama (assembly GCF_033118175.1). Classification (NCBI taxonomy): domain Eukaryota; kingdom Metazoa; phylum Chordata; class Mammalia; order Artiodactyla; family Cervidae; genus Dama; species Dama dama. The sequence goes on from NW_026871046.1 coordinate 335,176, forward strand.
AATCAACTCGAGATGAGAGCTTAGTCCCTGGCTTCCACTCAAGAGGAATCCCAACTTTCCAGAAGCACCTCAAGAGGAGGTTTCTCTCACCTACAGATATGTGAGAGGGACCCTGAGTTTGTGGCCTCAAGTGGAATGGACACCGAGATGCTCTGACTCGAAGTAAGGCCGGATATCCCTGCAGTGAATTGAATGCAGGCTCGTCTTGCATCTCCCAAGACGAAGGGATGTCTGAATCCCCTGTGGAGACCACAGAGAAAAACCTTATTCTCCACCTCATCGCGAGCGGAGGCCTCACATCCTTTGAAAACTCGAGAGATCTGCAGAGATCAATGCTTCCAAAGGAGACGATGCCCGACTCCTCTTGAAAATGGATAGGAGTCCCAGGATCCCTGTGGCACGTGGAAAGGGACCCTGGGTCTCCCGCCTCACGTGGAGACGCCTCCCAATTGCCATGCCAAGACTCGAGGAGAATCCCGAGGTGTCCCTCGCACCTAGGCAGGAGTCCTGACATCGCTGAACAAACACGTGTCTGGGAGGGCCTTCCCCGTCGTAACTAGAGAATATACCCCAGGTTCGGGCCGCAACTCGAGGAAAACCATGAGATTTCCCCCTCGCCGCGAGTTGAGGCCCGATTCCCCTGCACTGCATGCAGAGCAATTCCGTGTTCCACATCAAACGTGAAAGGAGCCTTGATTTCCTTGATGGCACTCCAGAGAAAACCCAAGATCACTGTCTCAAGTCTAGAGGGATCCTGAGGTCACTGGAGCAACACGAAAGGGCTCCGTGGACCCCAAATCAACTCGAGATGAGAGCTTAGTCCCTGGCTTCGAGTCAAGAGGAATACCAACTTTCCACAAGCACCTAAAGAGGAGGCTTCTCTCAGCTACAGGTATGTGAGAGGGACCCTGAGTTTGTGGCCTCAAGTGGAATGGACACCGAGATGCTCTGACTCGAAATAAGGCCGGATATCCCTGCAGTGAATTGAATGCAGGCTCGTCTTGCATCTCCAAAGACGAAGGGTTGTCTGAATCCCCTGTGGAGACCACAGAGAAAGACCTAGTCCTCCAGCTCAACGCAACCGGAGGCCTCATATCCTTTGAAAACTCAAGAGGTCCGCGGAGATCAATACTTCCGAAGGAGACGATGCCTGACTCCTCTTGAAAATGGATACGAGTCCCAGGATCCCTGTGGCAGGTGGAAAGGGACACTGGGTCTCCCGCCTCACGTGGAGACGCGTTCCAATTGGCATGCCAAGACTCGAGGAGAATCCCGAGGTGTCCCTGGCACCTAGGCAGGAGTCCTGACGTCGCTGAACAAACACGTGTCTGGAAGGGCCCTCCCAGTCGTAACTCGAGAATATACCCCAGGTTCCGGCCGCAACTCGAGAAAAACCATGAGACTTCCCCCTCGCCGAGAGATGAGGCCCGATTCCCCTGCACTGCGTGCAGAGCAATTCCGTTTTCCACATCAAATGTGAAAGGAGCCTTGATTTCCTTGGTGGCACTCCAGAGAAAACCCAAGTTCACTGTCTCAAGTCTAGAGGGATCCTGAGGTCACTGGAGCAACACGAAAGGGCTCCGTGGAACCCAAATCAACTCGAGATGAGAGCTTAGTCCCTGGCTTCGACTCAAGAGGAATACCAACTTTCCAAAAGCACCTCAAGAGGAGGCTTCTCTCAGCTACAGGTATGTGAGAGGGACTCTGAGTTTGTGGCCTCAAGTGGAATGGACACCGAGATGCTCTGACTCGAAGTAAGGCCGGATATCCCTGCAGTGAATTGAATGCAGGCTCGTCTTGCATCTCCCAAGACGAAGGGTTGTCTGAATCCCCTGTGGAGACCACAGAGAAAGACCTCGTTCTCCGCCTCATCGAGACCGGAGGCCTCACATCCTTTGAAAACTCGAGAGGTCCGCGGAGATCAATGCTTCCAAAGAAGAAGATGCCTGACTCTTCTTGAAAATGGATAGGCGTCCCAGGATCCCTGTGGCACGTGGAAAGGGACCCTGGGTCTCCCGCCTCACGTGGAGACGCGTCCAAATTGCCATGCCAAGACTCGAGGAGAATCCCGAGGTGTTCCTCGCACCTAGGCAGGAGTCCTGACGTCGCTGAACAAACACGTGACTGGAAGGGCCCTCCCCGTCGTAACTCGAGAATATACCCCAGGTTTCGGCCGCAACTTGAGAAAAACATTGAGACATCCCATTTGCCGCGAGATGAGACCCGATTCCCCTGCACTGCGTGCAGAGCAATTCCGTGTTCCACATCAAACTTGAAAGGAGCCTTGATTTCCTTTATGGCACTCCAGAGAAAACCCAAGATCACTGTCTCAAGTCTAGAGGGATCCTGAGGTCACTGGAGCAACACGAAAGGGCTCCGTGGACCCCAAATCAACTCGAGATGAGAGCTTAGTCCCTGGCTTCGACTCAAGAGGAATTCCAACTTTCCACAAGCACCTCAAGAGGAGGCTTCTCTCAGCTACAGGTATGTGAGAGGGACCCTGAGTTTGTGGCCTCAAGTGGAATGGACACCGAGATGCTCTGACTCGAAGTAAGCCCGGATATCCCTGCAGTGAATTGAATGCAGGCTCGTCTTGCATCTCCCAAGACGAAGGGATGTCTGAATCCGCTGTGGAGATTACAGAGAAAGACCTAATTCTCCGCCTCATCGCGAGCGGAGTCCTCAAATCCTTTAAAAACTCGAGAGGTCCGCGGAGATCAATGCTTCCAAAGTAGACGATGCCTGACTCCTCTTGAAAATGGATAGGAGTCCCAGGATCCCTGTGGCACGTGGAAAGGGACCCTGGGTCTCCCGCCTCACGTGGAGACGTGTCCCAATTGCCATGCAAAGACTCGAGGAGAATCCCGAGGTGTCCCTCGCACCTAGGCAGGAGTCCTGACATCGCTGAACAAACACGTGTCTGGAAGGGCCCTCCCCGTCGTAACTCGAGTATATACCCCAGGTTGCGGCAGCAAGTCGAGAAAAACCATGAGACTTCCCCCTCGCCGCGAGATTAGGCCCGATTCCCCTGCACTGCGTGCAGAGCAATTCCGTGTTCCACATCAAACGTGAAAGGAGCCTTGATTTCCTTGATGGCACTCCAGAGAATACCCAAGTTCACTGTCTCAAGTCTAGAGGGATCCTGAGGTCACTGGAGCAACACGAAAGGGCTCCGTGGACCACAAATCAACTCGAGATGAGAGCTTAGTCCCTGGCTTCGACTCAAGAGGAATACCAGCTTTCCACAAGCACCTGAAGAGGAGGCTTCTCTCAGCTACAGGTATGTGAGAGGGACCCTGAGTTTGTGGCCTCAAGTGGAATGGACACCGAGATGCTCTGACTCGAAGTAAGGCCGGATATCCCGGCAGTGAATTGAATGCAGGCTCGTCTTGCATCTCCCAAGACGAAGGGTTGTCTGAATCCCCTGTGGAGACCACAGAGAAAGACCTAGTCCTCCACCTCAACGCAACCGGAGGCCTCACATCCTTTGAAAACTCGAGAGGTCCGCGGATATCAATACTTCCGAAGGAGACGATGCCTGACTCCTCTTGAAAATGGATAGGAGTCCCAGGATCCCTGTGGCACGTGGAAAGGGACCCTGGGTCTCCCGCCTCACGTGGAGACGCGTCCCAATTGCCATGCCAAGACTTGAGGAGAATCCCGAGGTGTCCCTCGCACCTAGGCAGGAGACCTGACGTCGCTGAACAAACACGTGTCTGGAAGGGCCCTCCCCGTCGTAACTCGAGAATATACCCCAGGTTCCGGCCGCAACTCGAGAAAAACCATGAGACTTCAACTTCGCCGCGAGATGAGGCCCGATTCCCCTGCACTGCGTGCAGAGCAATTCCGTTTTCCACATCAAACGTGAAAGGAGCCTTGATTTCCTTGATGGCACTCAAGAGAATACCCAAGTTCACTGTGTCAAGTCTAGAGTGATCCTGAGGTCACTGGAGCAACACTAAAGGGCTCCGTGGACCACAAATCAACTCGAGATGAGAGCTTAGTCCCTGTCTTCGACTCAAGAGGAATCCCAACTTTCCACAAGCACCTCAAGAGGAGGCTTCTCTCAGCTACAGGTATGTGAGAGGGACCCTAAGTTTGTGGCCTCAAGTGGAATGGACACCGAGATGCTCTGACTCGACGTAAGGACGGATTTCCCTGCAGTAAATTGAATGCAGGCTCGTCTTGCATCTCCCAAGACGAAGTGATATCTGAATCCGCTGTGGAGACCACAGAGAAAGACCTAGTCCTCCGACTCATCGCGACCGGAGGCCTCACATCCTTTGAAAACTCGAGAGGTCCGCGGAGATCAATGCTTCCAAAGGAGACGATGCCTGACTCCTCTTGAAAATGGTTAGGAGTCCCAGGATCCCTGTGGCACGTGGAAAGGGACACTGGGTCTCCCGCCTCACGTGGAGACGCCTCCCAATTGCCATGCCAAGACTCGAGGAGAATCCCGAGGTGTCCCTCGCACCTAGGCAGGAGTCCTGACGTCGCTGAAGAAACATGTGTCTGGAAGGGCCCTCCCCATCGTAACTCGAGAATATACCCCAGGTTCCCGCCGTAACTCGAGAAAAACCATGAGACTTCCCCCTCGCCGCGAGATGAGACCCGATTCCCCTGCACTGCGTGCAGAGCAATTCCGTGTTCCACATCAAACGTGAAAAAAGCCTTGATTTCCTTGATGGAACTCCAGAGAAAACCCAAGATCACTGTCTCAAGTCTAGAGGGATCCTGAGGTCACTGGAGCAACACGAAAGGGCTCCGTGGACCCCAAATCAACTCGAGATGAGAGCTTAGTCTCTGCCTCGACTCAAGAGGAATCCCAACTTTCCACAAGCACCTCAAGAGGAGGCTTCTCTCAGCTACAGGTATGTGAGAGGGCCCCTGAGTTTGTGGCCTCAAGTGGAATGGACACCGAGATGCTCTGACTCGGAGTAAGGCCGGATATCCCTGCAGTGATTGAATGCAGGCTCGTCTTGCATCTCGGAAGATGAAGGGATGTCTGAATCCCCTGTGGAGACCACAGAGAAAGACCTAATTTTCCGCCTCATCGCGACCGGAGGCCTCACATCCTTTGAAAATTCGAGAGGTATGCGAAGATCAATGCTTCCAAAGGAGACGATGCCTGACTCCTCTTGAAAATGGATAAGAGTCCCAGGATCCCTGTGGCACGTGGAAAGGGACCCTGGGTCTCCCGCCTCACGTGGAGACGCGTCCAAATTGCCATGCCAAGACTCGAGGAGAATCCCGAGGTGTCCCTCGCACCTAGGCAGGAGTCCTGACGTCGCTGAACAAACACGTGTCTGGAAGGGCCCTCCCCGTCGTAACTCGAGAATATACCCCAGGTTCCGGCCGCAACTCGAGAAAAACCATGAGACTTCCCCCTCGCCGCGAGATGAGGCCCGATTCCCCTGCAATGCGTGCAGAGCAATTCCGTGTTCCACATCAAACGTGAAAGGAGCCTTGATTTCCTTGATGGCACTCCAGAGAAAACCCAAGATCACTGTCTCAAGTCTAGAGGGAACCTGAGGTCACAAGACCAACAGGAAAGGGCTCCGTGGACCCCAAATCAACTCGAGATGAGAGCTTAGTCCCTGGCTTCGACTCAAGAGGAATACCAACTTTCCACAAGCACCTCAAGAGGAGGCTTCTCTCAGCTACAGGTATGTGAGAGGGACCCTGAGTTTGTGGCCTCAAGTGGAATGGACACCGAGATGCTCTGACTCGAAGTAAGGCCGGATATCCCTGCAGTGAATTGAATGCAGGCTCGTCTTGCATCTCCGAAGATGAAGGGATGTCTGAATCCCCTGTGGAGACCACAGAGAAAGACCTAATTTTCCGCCTCATCGCGACCGGAGGCCTCACATCCTTTGAAAATTCGAGAGGTATGCGAAGATCAATGCTTCCAAAGGAGACGAGGCCTGACTCCTCTTGAAAATGGATAGGAGTCCCAGGATCCCTGTAGCACGTGGAAAGGGACCCTGGGTCTCCCGCCTCACGTGGAGACGCGTCCAAATTGCCATGCCAAGACTCGAGGAGAATCCCGAGGTGTCCCTCGCACCTAGGCAGGAGTCCTGACGTCGCTGAACAAACACGTGTCTGGAAGGGCCCTCCCCGTCGTAACTCGAGAATATACCCCAGGTTCCGGCCGCAACTCGAGAAAAACCATGAGACTTCCCCCTCGCCGCGAGATGAGGCCCGATTCCCCTGGACTGCGTGCAGAGCAATTCCGTGTTCCACATCAAAGGTGAAAGGAGCCTTGATTTCCTTGATGGCACTCCAGAGAAAACCCAAGATCACTGTCTCAAGTCTAGAGGGATCCTGAGGTCACAAGACCAACACGAAAGGGCTCCGTGGACCCCAAATCAACTCGAGATGAGAGCTTAGTCCCTGGCTTCGACTCAAGAGGAATACCAACTTTCCACAAGCACCTCAAGAGGAGGCTTCTCTCAGCTACAGGTATATGAGAGGGACCCTGAGTTTGTGGCCTCAAGTGGAATGGACACCGAGATGCTCTGACTCGAAGTAAGGCCGGATATCCCTGCAGTGAATTGAATGCAGGCTCCTCTTGCATCTCCCAAGACGAAGGGTTATCTGAATCCGCTGTGGAGACCACAGAGAAAGACCTAGTCCTCCGCCTCAACGCGACCAGAGGCCTCACATCCTTTGAAAACTCGAGAGGTCCGCAGAGATCAATGCTTCCAAAGGAGACGATGCCTGACTCCTCTTGAAAATGGATCGGAGTCCCAGGATCCCTGTGGCACGTGGAAAGGGACCTTTGGTCTCCCGCCTCACGTGGATACGCGTCCCAATTGCCATGCCAAGACTCGAGGAGAATCCCGAGGTGTCCCTCGCACCTAGGCAACAGTCCTGACGTCGCTGAACAAACACGTGTCTGGAAGGGCCCTCTCCGTTGTAACTCGAGAATATACCCCAGGTTCCGGCCGCAACTCGAGAAAAACCATGAGACTTCCCCCTCGCCGCGAGATGAGGCCCAATTCCCTTGCACTGCGTGCAGAGCAATTTCGTGTTCCACATCAAACGTGAAAGGAGCCTTGATTTCCTTGATGGCACTCCAGAGAAAACCCAAGACCACTGTCTCAAGTCTAGAGGGATCCTGAGGTCACTGGAGCAACAGGAAAGGGCTTCGTGGACCCCAAATAAACTCGAGATGAGAGCTTAGTCCCTGGCATCGACTCAAGAGGAATACCAAGTTTCCACCAGCACCTCAAGAGGAGCCTTCTCTCAGCTACAGGTATGTGAGAGGGACCCTGAGTTTGTGGCCTCAAGTGGAATGGACACCGAGATGCTCTGACTCGAAGTTACACCGGATATCGCTGCATTGAATTGAATGCAGGCTCGTCTTGCATCTCCCAAGATGAAGGGATGTCTTAATCCCCTGTGAAACCACAGATAAAGTCCTAGTTCTCCGCCTCATCGCGACCGGAGGCCTCACATCCTTTGAAAACTCGAGCGGTTCTCGGAGATCAATGCTTCCAAAGGAGACGATGCCTGACTCCTCTTGAAAATGGATAGGAGTCCCAGGATCCCTGTGGCACGTGGAAAGGGACCCTGGGTCTCCCGCCTCACGTGGAGACGCGTCCCAATTGCCATGCCAAGACTCGAGGAGAATCCCGAGGTGTCCCTCGCACCTAGGCAGGTATCCTGACGTCGCTGAACAAACACGTGTCTCGAAGGGCCCTCCCCGTCGTAACTCGAGAATATACCCCAGGTTCCGGCCGCAACTCGAGAAAAACCATGAGACTTCCCCCTCGCCGCGAGATGAGACCCGATTCCCCTGGACTGCGTGCAGAGCAATTCCGCGTTCCACATCAAACGTGAAAGGAGCCTTGATTTCCTTGATGGCACTCCAGAGAAAACCCAAGATAACTGTCTCAAGTCTAGAAGGATCCTGAGGACACTGGAGCAACACGAAAGGGCTCCGTGGACCCCAAGTCAACTCGAGATGAGAGCTTAGTCCTTGGCTTAGACTCAAGAGGAACACCAACTTTCCACAAGCACCTCAAGAGGAGGCTTCTCTCAGCTACAGGTATGTGAGAGGGACCCTGAGTTTGTGGCCTCAAGTGGAATGGACACCGAGATGCTCTGACTCGAAGTAAGGCCGGATATCCCTGCAGTGAATTGAATGCAGGCTCGTCTTGCATCTCCCAAGACGAAGGGATGTCTGAATCCCCTGTGGAGACCACAGAGATAGACCTAGTTCTCCGCCTCATCAGGACCGGAGGCCTCACATCCTTAGAAAACTCGAGATGTCCGCGGGGATCAATGCTTCCAAAGGAGACGATGCCTGACTCCTCTTGAAAATGGATAGGAGTCCCAGGATCCCTGTGGCACGTGGAAAGCGACCCTGGGTCTCCCGCCTCACGTGGAGACGCATCCCAATTGCCATGCCAAAACTCGAGGAGAATCCCGAGTTGTCCCTGCGCCTAGGCAGGAGTCCTGACGTCACTGAACAAGCACATGTCTGGGAGGGCTCTCCCCATCGTAACTCGAGAATATACCCCAGGTTCCGGCCACAACTCGAGAAAAACCATGAGACTTCCCCCTCGCCACGAGATGAGGCCCGATTCCCCTGCACTGCGTGCAGAGCAATTCCGTGTTCCACATCAAACGTGATAGGAGCCTTACTTTCCTTGATGGCACTCCAGAGAAAACCCAAGATCACTGTCTCAAGTCTAGAGGGATCCTGAGGTCACTGGAGCAACACGAAATGGCTTCGTGGACCCCATATCAACTCGAGATGAGAGCTTAGTCCCTGGCTTCGACTCAAGGGGAATACCAACTTTCCACAAGCACATAAAGGGGAGACTTCTCTAAGCTACAGGTATGTGAGAGGGACCCTGAGTTTGTGGCCTCAAGTGGAATGGACACCGAGATGCTCTGACTCGAAGTAAGGCCGGATATCCCTGCAGTGAATTGAAAGCAGGCTCGTCTTGCATCTCCCAAGACGAAGGGATGTCTGAATCCCCTGTGGAGAACACAGAGAAAGACCTAGTTCTCCGCCTCATCAAGACCGGAGGCTTCACATCCTTTGAAAACTCGAGAGGTCCGCGGAGATCAATGCTTCCAAAGGAGACGATGCCTGACTCTTCTTGAAAATGGATAGGAGTCCCAGGATCCCTGTGTCACGTGGAAAGGGACCCTGGGTCTCCCGCCTCACGTGGAGACGCGTCCCAGTTGCCATGCCAAGACTCGAGGAGAATCCCGAGGTGTCCCTCACACCTAGGCAGGAGTCCTGACGTCGCTGAACAAACACGTGTCTGCAAAGGCCCTCCCCGTCTTAACTCAAGAATATACCCCAGGTTCCGGCCGCAACTCGAGAAAAACCATGAGATTTCCCCTTCACCCGAGATGAGGCCCGATTCCCCTGCACTGCGTGCAGACCAATTCCGTGTTCCACATCAAACGTGAAAGGAGCCTTGATTTCCTTGATGGCACTCCAGAGAAAACCCAAGATCACTGTCTCAAGTCTAGAGGGATCCTGAGGTCACTGGAGCAACACGAAAAGGCTCCGTGGACCCCAAATCAACTCGAGATGATAGCTTTGTCCCTGGCTTCGACTCAAGAGGAATACCAACTTTCCACAAGCACCACAAGAGGAGGCTTCTCTCAGCTAGATGTATGTGAGAGGGACCCTGAGTTTGTGGTCTCAAGTGGAATGGACACCGAGATGCTCTGACTCGAAGTAAGGCCGGATATCCCTGCAGTGAATTGAATGCAGGCTCGTCTTGCATATCCCAAGACGAAGGGATGTCTGAATCCCCTGGGTAGACCACAGAGAAAGACCTAGTCCTCCGCCTCATCGCGACCGGAGGCCTCACATCCTTTGAAAACTAGAGATGTCCGCGGAGATCAATGCTTCCAAACGAGACGATGCCTGACTCCTCTTGAAAATGGATAGGAGTCCAGGATCCCTGTGGCGCGTCGATAAGGACCCTGGGTCTCCCGCCTCACGTGGAGACGCCTCCCAATTGCCATGCCAAGACTCGAGGAGAATCCCGAGGTGTCCATCGCTCCTAGGCAGGCGTCCTGACGTCGCTGAACAAACACGTGTCTGGAAGGGCCCTCCCCGTCGTACCTCGAGAATATACCCCAGGTTCCGGCCGCAACTCGAGAAAAACCATGAGACTTACCCCTCGCCGCGACATGATGCCCGATTCCCCTGCCCTGCGTGCATAGCAATTCCGTGTTCCACATCAAACGTGAAAGGAGCCTTGATTTCCTTGATGGCACTCCAGAGAAAACCCAAGATCACTCTCTCAAGTCTAGAGGGATCCTGAGGTCACTGGAGCAACACGAAAGGGCTCCGTGGACCCCAAATCAACTCGAGATGAGAGCTTAGTCCCTGGCTTCCACTCAAGAGGAATACCAACTTTCCACAAGCACCTCAAGAGGAGGCTTCTCTCAGCTACAGGTATGTGAGAGGGACCCTGAGTTTGTGGCCTCAAGTGGAATGGACACCGAGATGCTCTGACTCGAAGTAAGCCCGGATATCCCTGCAGTGAATTGAATGCAGGCTCGTCTTGCATCTCCCAAGACGAAGGGATGTCTGAATCCGCTGTGGAGATTACAGAGAAAGACCTAATTCTCCGCCTCATCGCGAGCGGAGTCCTCAAATCCTTTAAAAACTCGAGAGGTCCGCGGAGATCAATGCTTCCAAAGTAGACGATGCCTGACTCCTCTTGAAAATGGATAGGAGTCCCAGGATCCCTGTGGCACGTGGAAAGGGACCCTGGGTCTCCCGCCTCACGTGGAGACGTGTCCCAATTGCCATGCAAAGACTCGAGGAGAATCCCGAGGTGTCCCTCGCACCTAGGCAGGAGTCCTGACATCGCTGAACAAACACGTGTCTGGAAGGGCCCTCCCCGTCGTAACTCGAGAATATACCCCAGGTTGCGGCAGCAAGTCGAGAAAAACCATGAGACTTCCCCCTCGCCGCGAGATTAGGCCCGATTCCCCTGCACTGCGTGCAGAGCAATTCCGTGTTCCACATCAAACGTGAAAGGAGCCTTGATTTCCTTGATGGCACTCCAGAGAATACCCAAGTTCACTGTCTCAAGTCTAGAGGGATCCTGAGGTCACTGGAGCAACACGAAAGGGCTCCGTGGACCACAAATCAACTCGAGATGAGAGCTTAGTCCCTGGCTTCGACTCAAGAGGAATACCAGCTTTCCACAAGCACCTGAAGAGGAGGCTTCTCTCAGCTACAGGTATGTGAGAGGGACCCTGAGTTTGTGGCCTCAAGTGGAATGGACACCGAGATGCTCTGACTCGAAGTAAGGCCGGATATCCCGGCAGTGAATTGAATGCAGGCTCGTCTTGCATCTCCCAAGACGAAGGGTTGTCTGAATCCCCTGTGGAGACCACAGAGAAAGACCTAGTCCTCCACCTCAACGCAACCGGAGGCCTCACATCCTTTGAAAACTCGAGAGGTCCGCGGATATCAATACTTCCGAAGGAGACGATGCCTGACTCCTCTTGAAAATGGATAGGAGTCCCAGGATCCCTGTGGCACGTGGAAAGGGACCCTGGGTCTCCCGCCTCACGTGGAGACGCGTCCCAATTGCCATGCCAAGACTTGAGGAGAATCCCGAGGTGTCCCTCGCACCTAGGCAGGAGACCTGACGTCGCTGAACAAACACGTGTCTGGAAGGGCCCTCCCCGTCGTAACTCGAGAAAATACCCCAGGTTCCGGCCGCAACTCGAGAAAAACCATGAGACTTCAACTTCGCCGCGAGATGAGGCCCGATTCCCCTGCACTGCGTGCAGAGCAATTCCGTTTTCCACATCAAACGTGAAAGGAGCCTTGATTTCCTTGATGGCACTCAAGAGAATACCCAAGTTCACTGTGTCAAGTCTAGAGTGATCCTGAGGTCACTGGAGCAACACTAAAGGGCTCCGTGGACCACAAATCAACTCGAGATGAGAGCTTAGTCCCTGTCTTCGACTCAAGAGGAATCCCAACTTTCCACAAGCACCTCAAGAGGAGGCTTCTCTCAGCTACAGGTATGTGAGAGGGACCCTAAGTTTGTGGCCTCAAGTGGAATGGACACCGAGATGCTCTGACTCGACGTAAGGACGGATTTCCCTGCAGTAAATTGAATGCAGGCTCGTCTTGCATCTCCCAAGACGAAGTGATATCTGAATCCGCTGTGGAGACCACAGAGAAAGACCTAGTCCTCCGACTCATCGCGACCGGAGGCCTCACATCCTTTGAAAACTCGAGAGGTCCGCGGAGATCAATGCTTCCAAAGGAGACGATGCCTGACTCCTCTTGAAAATGGTTAGGAGTCCCAGGATCCCTGTGGCACGTGGAAAGGGACACTGGGTCTCCCGCCTCACGTGGAGACGCCTCCCAATTGCCATGCCAAGACTCGAGGAGAATCCCGAGGTGTCCCTCGCACCTAGGCAGGAGTCCTGACGTCGCTGAAGAAACATGTGTCTGGAAGGGCCCTCCCCATCGTAACTCGAGAATATACCCCAGGTTCCCGCCGTAACTCGAGAAAAACCATGAGACTTCCCCCTCGCCGCGAGATGAGACCCGATTCCCCTGCACTGCGTGCAGAGCAATTCCGTGTTCCACATTAAACGTGAAAAAAGCCTTGATTTCCTTGATGGCACTCCAGAGAAAACCCAAGATCACTGTCTCAAGTCTAGAGGGATCCTGAGGTCACTGGAGCAACACGAAAGGGCTCCGTGGACCCCAAATCAACTCGAGATGAGAGCTTAGTCTCTGCCTCGACTCAAGAGGAATCCCAACTTTCCACAAGCACCTCAAGAGGAGGCTTCTCTCAGCTACAGGTATGTGAGAGGGCCCCTGAGTTTGTGGCCTCAAGTGGAATGGACACCGAGATGCTCTGACTCGGAGTAAGGCCGGATATCCCTGCAGTGATTGAATGCAGGCTCGTCTTGCATCTCGGAAGATGAAGGAATGTCTGAATCCCCTGTGGAGACCACAGAGAAAGACCTAATTTTCCGCCTCATCGCGACCGGAGGCCTCACATCCTTTGAAAATTCGAGAGGTATGCGAAGATCAATGCTTCCAAAGGAGACGATGCCTGACTCCTCTTGAAAATGGATAAGAGTCCCAGGATCCCTGTGGCACGTGGAAAGGGACCCTGGGTCTCCCGCCTCACGTGGAGACGCATCCAAATTGCCATGCCAAGACTCGAGGAGAATCCCGAGGTGTCCCTCGCACATAGCCAGGAGTCCTGACGTCGCTGAACAAACACGTGTCTGGAAGGGCCCTCCCCGTCGTAACTCGAGAATATACCCCAGGTTCCGGCCGCAACTCGAGAAAAACCATGAGACTTCCCCCTCGCCGCGAGATGAGGCCCGATTCCCCTGCAATGCGTGCAGAGCAATTCCGTGTTCCACATCAAACGTGAAAGGAGCCTTGATTTCCTTGATGGCACTCCAGAGAAAACCCAAGATCACTGTCTCAAGTCTAGAGGGAACCTGAGGTCACAAGACCAACAGGAAAGGGCTCCGTGGACCCCAAATCAACTCGAGATGAGAGCTTAGTCCCTGGCTTCGACTCAAGAGGAATACCAACTTTCCACAAGCACCTCAAGAGGAGGCTTCTCTCAGCTACAGGTATGTGAGAGGGACCCTGAGTTTGTGGCCTCAAGTGGAATGGACACCGAGATGCTCTGACTCGAAGTAAGGCCGGATATCCCTGCAGTGAATTGAATGCAGGCTCGTCTTGCATCTCCGAAGATGAAGGGATGTCTGAATCCCCTGTGGAGACCACAGAGAAAGACCTAATTTTCCGCCTCATCGCGACCGGAGGCCTCACATCCTTTGAAAATTCGAGAGGTATGCGAAGATCAATGCTTCCAAAGGAGACGAGGCCTGACTCCTCTTGAAAATGGATAGGAGTCCCAGGATCCCTGTAGCACGTGGAAAGGGACCCTGGGTCTCCCGCCTCACGTGGAGACGCGTCCAAATTGCCATGCCAAGACTCGAGGAGAATCCCGAGGTGTCCCTCGCACCTAGGCAGGAGTCCTGACGTCGCTGAACAAACACGTGTCTGGAAGGGCCCTCCCCGTCGTAACTCGAGAATATACCCCAGGTTCCGGCCGCAACTCGAGAAAAACCATGAGACTTCCCCCTCGCCGCGAGATGAGGCCCGATTCCCCTGGACTGCGTGCAGAGCAATTCCGTGTTCCACATCAAAGGTGAAAGGAGCCTTGATTTCCTTGATGGCACTCCAGAGAAAACCCAAGATCACTGTCTCAAGTCTAGAGGGATCCTGAGGTCACAAGACCAACACGAAAGGGCTCCGTGGACCCCAAATCAACTCGAGATGAGAGCTTAGTCCCTGGCTTCGACTCAAGAGGAATACCAACTTTCCACAAGCACCTCAAGAGGAGGCTTCTCTCAGCTACAGGTATATGAGAGGGACCCTGAGTTTGTGGCCTCAAGTGGAATGGACACCGAGATGCTCTGACTCGAAGTAAGGCCGGATATCCCTGCAGTGAATTGAATGCAGGCTCCTCTTGCATCTCCCAAGACGAAGGGTTATCTGAATCCGCTGTGGAGACCACAGAGAAAGACCTAGTCCTCCGCCTCAACGCGACCAGAGGCCTCACATCCTTTGAAAACTCGAGAGGTCCGCAGAGATCAATGCTTCCAAAGGAGACGATGCCTGACTCCTCTTGAAAATGGATCGGAGTCCCAGGATCCCTGTGGCACGTGGAAAGGGACCTTTGGTCTCCCGCCTCACGTGGATACGCGTCCCAATTGCCATGCCAAGACTCGAGGAGAATCCCGAGGTGTCCCTCGCACCTAGGCAACAGTCCTGACTTCGCTGAACAAACACGTGTCTGGAAGGGCCCTCTCCGTTGTAACTCGAGAATATACCCCAGGTTCCGGCCGCAACTCGAGAAAAACCATGAGACTTCCCCCTCGCCGCGAGATGAGGCCCAATTCCCTTGCACTGCGTGCAGAGCAATTTCGTGTTCCACATCAAACGTGAAAGGAGCCTTGATTTCCTTGATGGCACTCCAGAGAAAACCCAAGACCACTGTCTCAAGTCTAGAGGGATCCTGAGGTCACTGGAGCAACAGGAAAGGGCTTCGTGGACCCCAAATAAACTCGAGATGAGAGCTTAGTCCCTGGCATCGACTCAAGAGGAATACCAAGTTTCCACCAGCACCTCAAGAGGAGCCTTCTCTCAGCTACAGGTATGTGAGAGGGACCCTGAGTTTGTGGCCTCAAGTGGAATGGACACCGAGATGCTCTGACTCGAAGTTACACCGGATATCGCTGCATTGAATTGAATGCAGGCTCGTCTTGCATCTCCCAAGATGAAGGGATGTCTTAATCCCCTGTGAAACCACAGATAAAGTCCTAGTTCTCCGCCTCATCGCGACCGGAGGCCTCACATCCTTTGAAAACTCGAGCGGTTCTCGGAGATCAATGCTTCCAAAGGAGACGATGCCTGACTCCTCTTGAAAATGGATAGGAGTCCCAGGATCCCTGTGGCACGTGGAAAGGGACCCTGGGTCTCCCGCCTCACGTGGAGACGCGTCCCAATTGCCATGCCAAGACTCGAGGAGAATCCCGAGGTGTCCCTCGCACCTAGGCAGGTATCCTGACGTCGCTGAACAAACACGTGTCTCGAAGGGCCCTCCCCGTCGTAACTCGAGAATATACCCCAGGTTCCGGCCGCAACTCGAGAAAAACCATGAGACTTCCCCCTCGCCGCGAGATGAGACCCGATTCCCCTGGACTGCGTGCAGAGCAATTCCGCGTTCCACATCAAACGTGAAAGGAGCCTTGATTTCCTTGATGGCACTCCAGAGAAAACCCAAGATAACTGTCTCAAGTCTAGAAGGATCCTGAGGACACTGGAGCAACACGAAAGGGCTCCGTGGACCCCAAGTCAACTCGAGATGAGAGCTTAGTCCTTGGCTTAGACTCAAGAGGAACACCAACTTTCCACAAGCACCTCAAGAGGAGGCTTCTCTCAGCTACAGGTATGTGAGAGGGACCCTGAGTTTGTGGCCTCAAGTGGAATGGACACCGAGATGCTCTGACTCGAAGTAAGGCCGGATATCCCTGCAGTGAATTGAATGCAGGCTCGTCTTGCATCTCCCAAGACGAAGGGATGTCTGAATCCCCTGTGGAGACCACAGAGATAGACCTAGTTCTCCGCCTCATCAGGACCGGAGGCCTCACATCCTTAGAAAACTCGAGATGTCCGCGGGGATCAATGCTTCCAAAGGAGACGATGCCTGACTCCTCTTGAAAATGGATAGGAGTCCCAGGATCCCTGTGGCACGTGGAAAGCGACCCTGGGTCTCCCGCCTCACGTGGAGACGCATCCCAATTGCCATGCCAAAACTCGAGGAGAATCCCGAGTTGTCCCTGCGCCTAGGCAGGAGTCCTGACGTCACTGAACAAGCACATGTCTGGGAGGGCTCTCCCCATCGTAACTCGAGAATATACCCCAGGTTCCGGCCACAACTCGAGAAAAACCATGAGACTTCCCCCTCGCCACGAGATGAGGCCCGATTCCCCTGCACTGCGTGCAGAGCAATTCCGTGTTCCACATCAAACGTGATAGGAGCCTTACTTTCCTTGATGGCACTCCAGAGAAAACCCAAGATCACTGTCTCAAGTCTAGAGGGATCCTGAGGTCACTGGAGCAACACGAAATGGCTTCGTGGACCCCATATCAACTCGAGATGAGAGCTTAGTCCCTGGCTTCGACTCAAGGGGAATACCAACTTTCCACAAGCACATAAAGGGGAGACTTCTCTAAGCTACAGGTATGTGAGAGGGACCCTGAGTTTGTGGCCTCAAGTGGAATGGACACCGAGATGCTCTGACTCGAAGTAAGGCCGGATATCCCTGCAGTGAATTGAAAGCAGGCTCGTCTTGCATCTCCCAAGACGAAGGGATGTCTGAATCCCCTGTGGAGAACACAGAGAAAGACCTAGTTCTCCGCCTCATCAAGACCGGAGGCTTCACATCCTTTGAAAACTCGAGAGGTCCGCGGAGATCAATGCTTCCAAAGGAGACGATGCCTGACTCTTCTTGAAAATGGATAGGAGTCCCAGGATCCCTGTGTCACGTGGAAAGGGACCCTGGGTCTCCCGCCTCACGTGGAGACGCGTCCCAGTTGCCATGCCAAGACTCGAGGAGAATCCCGAGGTGTCCCTCACACCTAGGCAGGAGTCCTGACGTCGCTGAACAAACACGTGT
The DNA here is from genome assembly GCF_033118175.1 of Dama dama. Lineage (NCBI taxonomy): Eukaryota > Metazoa > Chordata > Mammalia > Artiodactyla > Cervidae > Dama > Dama dama. The sequence continues at coordinate 352,414 of NW_026871046.1, forward strand.
CTGCAAAGGCCCTCCCCGTCTTAACTCAAGAATATACCCCAGGTTCCGGCCGCAACTCGAGAAAAACCATGAGATTTCCCCTTCACCCGAGATGAGGCCCGATTCCCCTGCACTGCGTGCAGACCAATTCCGTGTTCCACATCAAACGTGAAAGGAGCCTTGATTTCCTTGATGGCACTCCAGAGAAAACCCAAGATCACTGTCTCAAGTCTAGAGGGATCCTGAGGTCACTGGAGCAACACGAAAAGGCTCCGTGGACCCCAAATCAACTCGAGATGATAGCTTAGTCCCTGGCTTCGACTCAAGAGGAATACCAACTTTCCACAAGCACCACAAGAGGAGGCTTCTCTCAGCTAGATGTATGTGAGAGGGACCCTGAGTTTGTGGTCTCAAGTGGAATGGACACCGAGATGCTCTGACTCGAAGTAAGGCCGGATATCCCTGCAGTGAATTGAATGCAGGCTCGTCTTGCATATCCCAAGACGAAGGGATGTCTGAATCCCCTGGGTAGACCACAGAGAAAGACCTAGTCCTCCGCCTCATCGCGACCGGAGGCCTCACATCCTTTGAAAACTAGAGAGGTCCGCGGAGATCAATGCTTCCAAACGAGACGATGCCTGACTCCTCTTGAAAATGGATAGGAGTCCAGGATCCCTGTGGCGCGTCGATAAGGACCCTGGGTCTCCCGCCTCACGTGGAGACGCCTCCCAATTGCCATGCCAAGACTCGAGGAGAATCCCGAGGTGTCCATCGCTCCTAGGCAGGCGTCCTGACGTCGCTGAACAAACACGTGTCTGGAAGGGCCCTCCCCGTCGTACCTCTAGAATATACCCCAGGTTCCGGCCGCAACTCGAGAAAAACCATGAGACTTACCCCTCGCCGCGACATGATGCCCGATTCCCCTGCCCTGCGTGCATAGCAATTCCGTGTTCCACATCAAACGTGAAAGGAGCCTTGATTTCTTTGATGGCACTCCAGAGAAAACCCAAGATCACTGTCTCAAGTCTAGAGGGATCCTGAGGCCACTGTAGCAACACGAAAGGGCTCCATGGACCCCAAATCAACTCGAGATGAGAGCTTAGTCCCTGGCTTCGACTCAAGAGGAATGCCAACTTTCCACAAGCACCTCAAGAGGAGGCTTCTCTCAGCTACAGTTATGTGAGAGGGACCCTGAGTTTGTGGCCTCAAGTGGAATGGACACCGAGATGCTCTGACTCGAAGTAAGGCCGGATATCCCTGCAGTGAATTGAATGCAGGCTCGTCTTGCATCTCCCAAGACGAAGGGATGTCTGAATCCGCTGTGGAGACCACAGAGAAAGACCTAGTCCTCCGCCTCATCGCGACCGGAGGCCTCACATCCTTTGAAAACTCGAGAGGTCCGCGGAGATCAATGCTTCCAAAGGAGACGATGCCTGACTCCTCTTGAAAATTGATAGGAGTCCCAGGATCCCTGTGGCACGTGGAAAGGCACCCTGGGTCTCCCGCCTCACGTGGAGTCGCGTCCCAATTGCCATGCCAAGACTCGAGGAGAATCCCGACGTGTCCCTCGCACCTAGGCAGGAGTCCTGACGTCGCTGAACAAACACGTGTCTGGGAGGGCCCTCCCCGTTGTAACTCGAGAATATACCCCAGGTTCCGGCCGCAACTCGAGAAAACCATGAGACTTCCCCCTCGCCGCGAGATGAGGCCCGATTCCCCTGCACTGTGTGCAGAGCAATACCATGTTCCACATCAAACGTGAAAGGAGCTTTGATTTCCTTGATGGCACTCCAGAGAAAACCCAAGATCACTGTCTCAAGTCTAGAGGGATCCTGAGGTCACTGGAGCAACACGAAAGGGCTTCGTGGACCCCAAATCAACTCGAGATGAGAACTTAGTCCCTGCTTCGACTCAAGGGGAATACCAACTTTCCACAATCACCTCAAGAGGAGGCTTCTCTCAGCTACAGGTATGTGAGAGGGACCCTGAGTTTGTGGCCTCAAGTGGAATGGACACCGAGATGCTCTGACGCGAAGTAAGGCCGGATATCCCTGCAGTGAATTGAATGCAGGCTCGTCTTGCATCTCCCAAGACGAAGGGATGTCTGAATCCCCTGGGGAGACCACAGAGAAAGACCTAATTTTCCGCTCATCGCGACCGGAGGCCTCACATCCTTTGAAAATTTGAGAGGTCAGCGCAGATCCATGCTTCCAAAGGAGACGATGCCTGACTCCTCTTGAAAATGGATAGGAGTCCCAGGATCCCTGTGGCACGTGGAAAGGGACCCTGGGTCTCCCGCCTCACGTGGAGACGCGTCCCCATTGCCATGCCAAGACTCGTGGAGAATCCCGAGGTGTCCCTCGCACCTAGGTAGTATTCCTGACGTCGCTGAACAAGCACATGTCTGGAAGGGCCCTCCCCGTCGTAACTCGAGAATATACCCCAGGTTCCGGCCGCAACTCGAGAAAAACCATGAGACTTCCCCCTCGCCGCTGGATGAGGCCCGATTCTCCTGCACTTCGTGCAGAGCAATTCCGTGTTTCACATCAAACGTGAAAGGAGCCTTGATTTCCTTGATGGCACTCCAGAGAAAACCCAAGATCACTGTCTCAAGTCTAGAGGGATCCTGAGGTCACTGGAGCAACACGAAAGGGCTCCATGGACCCCAAATCAACTCGAGATGAGAGCTTAGTCCCTCGCTTAGACTCAAGAGGAATACCAACTTTCCACAAGCACCTCAAGAGGAAGCTTCTCTCAGCTACAGGTAGGTGAGAGGGACCCTGAGTTTGTGGCCTCAAGTGGAATGGACACCGAGATGCTCTGACTCGAAGTAAGGCCGGATATCCCTGCAGTGAATTGAATGCAGGCTCGTCTTGCATCTCCCTAGAAGAAGGGTTGTCTGAATCCCCTGTGGAGACCACAGAGAAAGACCGAGTTCTCCGCCTCATCGCGACCAGAGGCCTCACATCCTTTGAAAACTCGAGAGGTCCGCGGAGGTCAATGCTTCCAAAGGAGACGATGCCTGACTCCTCTTGAAAATTGATAGGAGTCCCAGGATCCTCGTGGCGCGTCGATAAGGACCCTGGGTCTCCCGCCTCACGTGGAGACGCCTCCCAATTGCCATGCCAAGACTCGAGGACAATCCCGAGGTGTCCATCGCTCCTAGGCAGGCGTCCTGACGTCGCTGAACAAACACGTGTCTGGAAGGGCCCTCCCCGTCGTACCTCGAGAATATACCCCAGGTTCCGGCCGCAACTCGAGAAAAACCATGAGATTTCCCCTTCACCCGAGATGAGGCCCGATTCCCCTGCACTGCGTGCAGACCAATTCCGTGTTCCACATCAAACATGAAAGGAGCATTGATTTCCTTGATGGCACTCCAGAGAAAACCCAAGATCACTGTCTCAAGTCTAGAGGGATCCTGAGGTCACTGGAGCAAAACGAAAGAGCTCCGTGGACCCCAAATCAACTCGAGATGAGAGCTTAGTCCCTGGCTTCGACTCAAGAGGAATACCAACTTTCCACAAGCACCTGAAGAGGAGGCTTCTCTCAGCTACAGGTATGTGAGAGTGACCCTGAGTTTGTGGCCTCAAGTGGAATGGACACCGAGATGCTCTGACTCGAAGTAAGGCCGGATATCCCTGCAGTGAATTGAATGCAGGCTCGTCTTGCATCTCCCAAGAGGAAGGGTTGTCTGAATCCCCTGTGGAGACAACAGAGAAAGACCTAGTCCTCCACCTCAACGCAACCGGAGACCTCATATCCTTTGAAAACTCGAGGGCTCCGCCTGGATCAATGCTTCCAAAGGAGACGATGCCTGACTCCTCTTGAAAATGGATAGGAGTCCCAGGATCCCTGTGGCACGTGGAAAGGGACCCTGGGTCTCCCGCCTCACGTGGAGACGCGTCCCAATTGCCATGCCAAGACTCGAGGAGAATCCCGAGGTGTCCCTCGCACCTAGGCAGGAGTCCTGACGTCGCTGAACAAACACGTGTCTGGAAGGGCCCTCCCCGTCGTAACTCGAGAATATATCCCAGGTTCCGGCCGCAACTCGAGAAAAACCATGAGACTTCAAATTCGCCGTGAGATGAGGCCCGATTCCACTGAACTGCGTGCAGAGCAATACCGTTTATCACATCAAACGTGAAAGGAGCCTTGATTTCCTTGATGGCAATCCAGAGAATACCCAAGTTCACTGTCTCAAGTCTAGAGGGATCCTGAGGTCACTGGAGAGACACTAAAGGGCTCTGTGAACCCCAAATCAACTCGAGATGAGAGCTTAGTCCCTGGCTTCGACTCAAGAGGAATACCAACTTTCCACAAGCACCTCAAGAGGAGGCTTCTCTCAGCTACAGGTATGTGGGAGGGACCCTGAGTTTCTGGCCTCAAGTGGAATGGACACCGAGATGCTCTGACTCGAAGTAAGGCCGGATATCCCTGCAGTGAATTGATTGCAGGCTCGGCTTGCATCTCCCAAGACGAAGGGATGTCTGAATCCCCTGTGGAGACCACAGAGAAAGACCTAATTTTCCGCCTCATCGCGACCGGAGGCCTCACATCCTTTGAAAATTCGAGAGGTCCACGGAGATCAATGCTTCCAAAGGAGACGATGCCTGACTCCTCTTGAAAATGGATAGGAGTCCCAGGATCCCTGTGGCACGTGGAAAGGGACCCTGGGTCTCCCGCCTCACGTGGAGATGCGTCCCCATTGCCATACCAAGAAACGAGGAGAATCCCGAGGTGTCACTCGCACCTAGGCAGGAGTCCTGACGTCGCTGAACAAACACGTGTCTGGAAGGGCCCTCCCCGTTGTACCTCGAGAATATACCCCAGGTTCTGGCCGCAACTCGAGAAAAACCATGAGACTTCCCCCTCGCCGCTGGATGAGGCCCGATTCCCCTGCACTGCGTGCAGAGCAATTCCGTGTTCCACATCAAACGTGACAGGAGCCTTGATTTCATTGATGGCACACCTGAGAAAACCCAAGATCACTGTCTCAAGTCTAGAGGGATCCTGAGGTCACTGGAGCAACACGAAAGGGCTCCGTGGACCCCAAATCAACTCGAGATGAGAGCTTAGTCCCTGGCTTTGACTCAAGAGGAATATCAACTTTCCACAAGCACCTCAAGAGGAGGCTTCTCTCAGCTACAGGTATGTGAGAGGGACCCTAAGTTTGTGGCCTCAAGTGCAATGGACAACGAGATGCTCTGACTCGAAATAAGGCCGGATATCCCTGCAGTGAATTGAATGCAGGCTCGTCTTGCATCTCCCAAGACGAAGGGATGTCTGAATCCCCTGTGGAGACCACAGAGAAAGACCGAGTTCTCCGCCTCATCGCGACCGGAGGCCTCACATCCTTTGAAAATTCGAGAGGTATGCGGAGATCAATGCTTCCAAAGGAGACGATGCCTGACTCCTCTTGAATATGGATAGGAGTCCCAGGATCCCTGTGGCACGTGGATAGGGACCCTGGGTCTCCCGCCTTGTGAAGAGACCCGTCCAAATTGCCATGCCAAGACTCGAGGAGAATCCCGAGGTGTCCCTCGCACCTAGGCAGGAGTCCTGACGTCGCTGAACAAACACGTGTCTGGAAGGGCCCTCCCTGTCGTAACTCGAGAATATACCCCAAGTTCGGGCCGCAACTCGAGAAAAACCATGAGACTTCCCCCTCGCCGCGAGATGAGGCCCGATTCCCCTGCACTGCGTGCAGAGCAATTCCGTGTTCCACATCAAACGTGAAAGGAGCCTTGATTTCCTTGATGACACTCCAGAGAAAACCCAAGATCACTGTCTCAAGTCTAGAGGGATCCTGAGGTCACTGGACCAACAGGAAAGGGCTCCGTGGACCCCAAATCAACTCGAGATGAGAGCTTAGTCCCTGGCTTCGACTCAAGAGGAATACCAACTTTCCACAAGCACCTCAAGAGGAGGCTTCTCTCAGCTACAGGTATATTTGAGGGACCCTGAGTGTGGCTTCAAGTGGAATGGACACCGAGATGCTCTGACTCGAAGTAAGGCCGGATATCCCTGCAGTGAAATGAATGCAGGCTCGTCTTGCATCTCCCAAGACGAAGGGTTATCTGAATCCGCTGTGGAGACCACGGAGAAAGACCTAGTCCTCCGTCTCATCGCGACCGGAGGCCTCACATCCTTTGAAAACTCGAGAGGTCCGCGGAGATCAATGCTTCCAAAGGAGACGATGCCTGACTCCTCTTGGAAATGGATAGGAATCCCAGGATCCCTGTGGCACGTGGAAAGGGACCCTGGGTCTCCCGCCTCACGTGGATACGCGGCCCAATTGCCATGCCAAGACTCGAGGAGAATCCCGAGGTGTCCCTCGCACCGAGGCAGGAGTCCTGACGTCGCTGAACAAACACGTGTCTGGAAGGGCCCTCCCCGTCGTAACTCGAGAATATACCCTAGGTTCCAGCTGCAACTCGAGAAAAACCATGGGACTTCCCCCTCGCCACTACATGAGGCCCGATTCCCCTTGACTGCGTGCAGAGCAAATCCGTGTTCCATATCAAACGTGAAAGGATACTTGATTTCCTTGATGGCACTCCAGAGAAAACCCAAGATAACTGTCTCAAGTCTAGAGGGATCCTGAGGTCACTGTAGCAACACGAAAGGGCTCCGTGGACCCCAAATCAACTCGAGATGAGAGCTTAGTCCCTGGCTTCGACTCAAGAGGAATGCCAACTTTCCACAAGCACTTCAAGAGGAGGCTTCTCTCAGCTACAGGTATGTGAGAGGGACCCTGAGTTTGTGGCCTCAATTGGAATGGACATCGAGATGCTCTGACTCGAAGTAAGGCCGGATATCCCTGCAGTGAATTGAATGCAGGCTCGTCTTGCATCTCCCAAGAGAAGGGTTGTCTGAATCCCCTGTGGAGACCACAGAGAAAGACCTAGTCGTCCGCCTCGTCGCGACAGGAGGCCTCATATCCTTTGAAAAATCGAGAGGTCCGCGGAGATTAATGCTTCCAAAGGAGACGATGCCTGACTCCTCTTGAAAATGGATAGGATGCCCAGGATCCCTGTGGCACATGGAAAGGGACCCTGGTTCTCCCGCCTCACGTGGATACGCGGCCCAATTGCCATGCCAAGACTCGAGGAGAATCCCGAGGTGTCCCTCGCACCTAGGCAGGAGTCCTGACGTCGCTGAACAAACACGTGTCTGGAAGGGCCCTCCCTGTCGTAACTCGAGAATATACCCCAGGTTCCGGCTGCAACTCGAGAAAAACCATGAGACTTCCCCATCGCCGGGAGATGAGACCCTATTCCCCTGCACTGCGTGCAGAGCAATTCCGTGTTCCACATCAAACGTGAAAGGAGCCTTGATTTCCTTGATGACACTCCAGAGAAAACCCAAGATCACTGTCTCAAGTCTAGAGGGATCCTGAGGTCAGTGGAGCAACACGAAAGGGCTCCGTGGACTCCAAATCAACTCGAGATGAGAGCTTAGTCCCTGGCTTCGACTCAAGAGGAATACCAACTTTCCTCAAGCACCTCAAGAGGAGGCTTCTCTCAGCTACAGGTATGTGAGAGGGCCCCTGAGTTTGTGGCCTCAAGTGGAATGGACACCGAGATGCTCTGACTCGAAGTAAGGCCAGATATCCCTGCAGTGAATTGAATGCAGGCTCGTCTTGCGTCTCCCAAGAGGAAGGGATGTCTGATTCCGCTGTGGAGACCACAGAGAAAGACCTAGTCCTCCGCCTCATCGCGACCGGAGGCCTCACATCCTTTGAAAACACGAGAGGTCCGCGGAGATCAGTGCTTCCAATGGAGACGATGCCTGACTCCTCTTGAAAATGGATAGGATTCCCAGGATCCCTGTGGCACGTGGAAAGGGACCCTGGGTCTACCGCCTCACGTGGAGACGCCTCCCAGTTGCCATGCCAAGACTCGAGGAGAATCCCGAGGTGTCCCTCGCTCCTAGGCAGGAGTCCTGACGTCGCTGAACAAACACGTGTCTGGAAGGGCCCTCCCCGTCGTAACTCGAGAATATACCCCAGGTTCCGGCCGCAACTCGAGAAAAACCATGAGACTTCCCCCTCGCCGCAACATGAGTCCCGATTCCCCTGGACTGCGTGCAGAGCAATTCCGTGTTCCAAATCAAACGTGAAAGGAGACTTGATTTCCTTGATGGCACTCCAGAGAAAACCCAAGATCACTGTCTCAAGACTAGAGGGATCCTGAGGTCACTGGAGCAACACAAAAGGGCTCGGTGGACCCCAAATCAATTCGAGATGAGAGCTTAGTCCCTGGGTTCGACTCAAGAGGAATGCCAACTTTCCACAAGCACCTCAAGAGGAGGCTTCTCTCAGCTACAGGTATATGAGAGGGACCCTGAGTTTGTGGCCTCAAGTGGAATGGACACCGAGATGCTCTGACTCGAAGTAAGGCCAGATATCCCTGCAGCGAATTGAATGCAGGCTCGTCTTGCATTTCCCAAGACGAAGGGATGTCTGAATCCCCTGTGGAGACCACAGAGAAAGACCTAATTTTCCGCCTCATCGCGACCGCAGGCCTCACATCCTTTGAAAATTCGAGAGGTCCGCGGAGATCAATGCTTCCAAAGGAGACGATGCCTGACTCCTCTTGAAAATGGATAGGAGTCCCAGGATCCCTGTGGCACGTGGAAAGGGACCCTGGGTCTTTCTCCTCACGTCGAGACGCGTCCCCATTGCCATGCCAAGACTCGAGGGGAATCAAGAGGTGTCCCTTGCACCTAGGCAGGAGTCCTGATGTCGCTGAACAAACACGTGTCTGGAAGGGCCCTCCCCATTGTAACTCGAGAATATACCCCAGGTTCCGGCCGCAACTCGAGAAAAACCATGAGACTTCCCCCTCGCCGCTGGATGAGGCCCAATTCCCCTGCAATGCGTGCAGAGCAATTCCGTGTTCCACATCAAACGTGAAAGGAGCCTTGATTTCCTTGATGGCACTCCAGAGAAAACCCAAGATCACTGTCTCAAGTCTAGAGGGATCCTGAGGTCACTGGATCAACAGGAAAGGGCTCCATGGACCCCAAATAAACTCCAGATGAGAGCTTAGTCCCTGGCTTAGACTCAAGAGGAATACCAACTTTCCACAAGCACCTCACGAGGAGGCTTCTCTCATCTACATGTATGTGAGAGGGACCCTGAGTTTGTGGCCTCAAGTGGAATGGACACCGAGATGCTCTGACTCGAAGTAAGGCCGGATATCCCTGCAGTGAATTGAATGAAGGCTCATCTTGCATCTCCCAAGAAGAAGGGATGTCTGAATCCCCTGTGGAGACCACAGAGAGACCTAGTCCTCCGCCTCAACGCAACCGTAGGCCTCACATCCTTTGAAAACTCGAGAGGTCTGCGGAGATCAATGCTTCCAAAGGAGACGATGCCTGACTCCTCTTGAAAATAGAGAGAAGTCCCAGGATGCCTGTGGCACGTTGAAAGGGACACTGGGTCTCCCTCCTCACGTGGAGACGAGTCCCAATTGCCATGCCAAGACTCGTGGAGGATCCCGAGGTGTCCCTCGCACCTAGGCAGGAGTCCTGACATCACTGAACAAACACGTGTCTGTAAGGGCCCTCCCCGTCGTAACTCGAGAATATACCCCAGGTTCCGGCCACAACTCGAGAAACACCATGAGACTTCCCCCTAGCCGCGAGATGAGGCCCGATTCCCCTGCACTGCGTGCAGAGCAATTCCGTGTTCGACATTAAACGTGAAAGGAGCCTTGATTTCCTTGATGGCACTCCAGAGAATACCCAAGATCACTGTCTCAAGTCTAGAGGTATCCTGACGTCACTGGAGCAACACCAAAGGGCTCCGTGGACCCCAAATCAACTCGTGATGAGAGCTTAGTCCCTGGCTTCGACTCAAGAGGAATACCAAGTTTCCACAAGCACCTCAAGTGGAGCCTTCTCTCAGCTACATTATGTGAGAGGGACCCTGAGGTTGTGGCCTCAAGGGGAATGGACACCGAGATGCTCTGACTCGAAGTAAGGCCGGATATCCCTGCAGTGAATTGAATGCAGGCTCGTCTTGCATCTCCCAAGATGAAGGGATGTCTGAATCCCCTGTGGAGACCACAGAGAAAGTCTTAGTCCTCCGCCTCAACGCGACCGGAGGCCTCACATCCTTTGAAAACTCGAGAGGTCTGCGGAGATCAATGGTTCCAAAGGAGACGATGCCTGACTCCTCTTGAAAATGGATAGGAGTCCCAGGATCCATGTGGCACGTGGACAGGGACCCTGGGTCTCCCGCCTCACATGGAGACGCGTCCCAATTGCCATGCCAAGACTCGAGGAGAATCCCGAGGTGTCCCTCGCACCTAGGCAGGAGTCCTGCGGTTGCTGAACAAACACGTGTCTGGAAGGGCCCTCCCCGTCGTAACTCGAGAATATACCCCAGGATCCGGCCGCAACTCGAGAAAAACCATGAGACTTCCCCCTCGACGCGAGATGAGGCCCAATTCCCTTGTACTGCGTGCAGAGCAATTCCGTGTTCCACATCAAACATGATAGGAGCCTTGATTTCCTTGATGGCACTCCAGAGAAAACCCAAGATCACTGTCTCAAGTCTAGAGGGATCCTGAGGTCACTGTAGCAACACGAAAGGTCTCCGTGGACCCAAATCAGATCGAGATGAGAGCTTAGTCCCTGGCTTCGACTCAAGAGGAATACCAACTTTCCACAAGCACCTCAAGAGGAGGCTTCTCTCAGCTACAGTTATGTGAGAGGGACCCTGAGTTTGTGGCCTCAAGTGGAATGGACACCGAGATGCTCTGACTCGAAGTAAGGCCGGATATCCCTGCAGTGAATTGAATGCAGGCTCGTCTTGCATCTCCCAAGACGAAGGGTTGTCTGAATCCCCTGTGGAGACCACAGAGAAAGACCGAGTTCTCCGCCTCATCAGGACCGGAGGCCTCACATCCTTTGAAAATTCGAGAGGTCCGCGGAGATCAATGGTTCCAAAGGAGACGATGCCTGACTCCTCTTGAAAATGGATAGGAGTCCCAGGATCCCTGTGGCACGTGGAAAGGGACACTGGGTCTCCCGCCTCACGTGGAGACGCGTCCCAATTGCCATGCCAAGACTCGAGGAGAATCCCGAGGTGTTCCTCGCACCTAGGGAGGAGTCCTGACGTCGCTGAACAAACACGTGTCTGGAAGGGCCTCTCCGTCGTAACTCGAGAATATACCCCAGGTTCCGGCCGCAACTCATGAAAAACCATGAGATTTCCCCCTCGCCGCGAGTTGAGGCTCGATTCCCCTGCACTGCATGCAGAGCAATTCCGTGTTCCACATCAAACGTGAAAGGAGCCTTGATTTTCTTGATGGCACTCCAGAGAAAACCCAAGATCACTGTCTCAAGTCTAGAGGGATCCTGAGGTCACTGTAGCAACAGGAAAGGGCTCCGTGGACCCCAAATCAACTCGAGATGAGAGCTTAGTCCCTGGCTTCGACTCAAGAGGAATACCAACTTTCCACAAGCACCTCAAGAGGAGGCTTCTCTCAGCTACAGGTATGTGAGAGGGCCCCTGAGTTTGTGGCCTCAAGTGGAATGGACACCGAGATGCTCTGACTCGAAGTAAGGCTCTTAGTTATCCCTGCAGTGAATTGAATGCAGGCTCGTCTTGCATCTCCCAGGACGAAGGGATGTCTGAATCCGCTGTGGAGGCGAAAGAGAAAGACCTAGTCCTCCGCCTCATCGCGTCCGGAGGCCTCACATCCTTTGAAAACTTGAGAGGTCAGCGGAGATCAATGCTTCCAAAGGAGACGATGCCTGACTCCTCTTGAAAATGGATAGGAGTCCCAGGATCCCTGTGGCACATGGAAAGGGACCCTGGGTCTCCCGCCTCACGTGGAGACGCATCCCAATTGCCATGCCAAGACTCGAGGAGAATCCCGAGGTGTCCCTCGCACCTAGGCAGGAGTCCTGATGTCGCTGAACAAACACGTGTCTGGAAGGGCCCTCCCCGTCGTTACTCGAGAATATACCCCAGGTTTCGGCCGCAACTCGAATAAAACCATGAGACTTCCCCCTCGCCGCGAGATGAGGCCCGATTCCCCTGCACTGTGTGCAGAGCAGTTCCGTGTTCCACATCAAAAGTGAAAGGAGACTTGATTTCCTTGATGGCACTCCAGAGAAAACCCAAGATCACTGTCTCAAGTCTAGAGGGATCCTGAGGTCACTGGAGCAACACGAAAGGGCTCGGTGGACCCCAAATCAATTCGAGATGAGAGCTTAGTCCCTGGCTTCGACTCAAGAGGAATGCCAACTTTCCACAATCACCTCAAGAGGAGGCTTGTCTCAGCTACAGGTATGTGAGAGGGACCCTGAGTTTGTGGCCTCAAGTGGAATGGACACCGAGATGCTCTGACTCGAAGTAAGGCCGGATATCCCTGCAGTGAATTGAATGCAGGCTCGTCTTGCATCTCCCAAGACGAAGGGATGTCTGAATCCCCTGTGGAGACCACAGAGAAAGACCTAATTTTCCGCCTCATCGCGACCGGAGGCCTCAGATCCTTTGAAAATTCGAGAGGTCCGCGGAGATCAATGCTTCCAAAGGAGACGATGCCTGACTCCTCTTGAAAATGGATAGGAGTCCCAGGATCCCTGTGGCACGTGGAAAGGGACCCTGGGTATTTCTCCTCACGTCGAGACGCGTCCCCATTGCCATGACAAGACTCGAGGGGAATCCCGAGGTGTCCCTTGCACCTAGGCAGGAGTCCTGATGTTGCTGAACAAACACGTGTCTGGAAGGGCCCTCCCCGTCGTAACTCGAGAATATACCCCAGGTTCCGGCCCCAACTCGAGAAAAACCATGAGACTTCCCCCTCGCCGCTGGATGAGGCCCAATTCCCCTGCACTGCGTACAGAGCAATTCAGTGTTACACATCAAACGTGAAAGGAGCCTTGATTTCCTTGATGGCACTCCAGAGAAAACCAAAGATCACTGTCTCAAGTCTAGAGGGATCCTGAGGTCACTGGAGCAACAGGAAAGGGCTCCATGGACCCCAAATAAACTCCAGATGAGAGCTTAGTCCCTGGCTTAGACTCAAGAGGAATACCAACTTTCCACAAGCACCTCACGAGGAGGCTTCTCTCATCTACATGTATGTGAGAGGGACCCTGAGTTTGTGGCCTCAAGTGGAATGGACACTGAGATGCTCTGACTCGAAGTAAGGCTGCATATCCCTGCAGTGAATTGAATGAAGGCTCGTCTTGCATCTCCCAAGACGAAGGGATGTCTGAATCCCCTGTGGAGACCACAGAGAGACCTAGTCCTCCGCCTCAACGCGACCGTAGGCCTCACATCCTTTGAAAACTCGAGAGGTCTGTGGAGATCAATGCTTCCAAAGGAGACGATGCCTGACTCCTCTTGAAAATAGAGAGGAGTCCCAGGATGCCTGTGGCACGTTGAAAGGGACACTGGGTCTCCCGCCTCACGTGGAGACGAGTCCCAATTGCCATGAAAAGATTCGTGGAGAATCCCGAGGTGTCCCTCGCACCTAGGCAGGAGTCCTGACATCACTGAACAAACACGTGTCTGGAAGGGCCCTCCCCGTCGTAACTCGAGAATATACCCCAGGTTCCAGCCGCAACTCGAGAAAAACCATGAGACTTCCCCCTCGAGGCGAGATGAGGCCCAATTCCCTTGCACTGCGTGCAGAGCAATTCCGTGTTCCACATCAAACGTGAAAGGAGCCTTGATTTCCTTGATGGCACTCAAGAGAAAACCCAAGATCACTGTCTCAAGTCTAGAGGGATCCTGAGGTCACTGGACCAACAGGAAAGGGCTTCGTGGACCCCAAATAAACTCGAGATGAGAGCTTAGTCCCTGGCTTCGACTCAAGAGGAATACTAAGTTTCCACCAGCACCTCAAGAGGAGCCTTCTCTCAGCTACAGGTATGTGAGAGGGACCCTGAGTTTGTGGCCTCAAGTGGAATGGACACCGAGATGCTCTGACTCGAAGTTAGACTGGATATCGCTGCATTGAATTGAATGCAGGATCGTCTTGAATCTCCCAAGATGAAGGGATGTCTTAATCCCCTGTGGAAACCACAGATAAAGACCTAGTTCTCCGCCTCATCGCGACCGAAGGCCTCACATCCTTTGAAAACTCGAGAGGTCCTCGGAGATCAATGCTTCCAAAGGAGACGATGCCTGACTCCTCTTGAAAATGGATAGGAGTCCCAGGATCCCTGTGGCACGTGGAAAGGGACCCTGGGTCTCCCGCCTCACGTGGAGACGCGTCCCAATTGCCATGCCAAGACTCGAGGAGAATCCCGAGGTGTCCCTCGCACCTAGGCAGGAGTCCTCACGTCGCTGAACAAACACGTGTCTCGAAGGGCCCTCCCCGTCGTAACTCGAGAATTTACCCCAGGTTCCGGCCGCAACTCGAAAAAAACCATGAGACTTCCCCCTCGCCGCGAGATGAGGCCCGATTCCCCTGCACTGCATGCAGAGCAATTCCGCGTTCCACATCAAACGTGAAAGGAGCCTTGATTTCCTTGATGGCACTCCAGAGAAAACCCAAGATCACTGTCTCTAGTCTAGAGGGATCCTGAGGTCACTTTAGCAACACGAAAGGGCTCAGTGGACCCCAAATCAACTCGAGATGAGAGCTTAGTCCCTGGCTTCGACTCAAGAGGAATACCAACTTTCCACAAGCACCTCAAGAGGAGGCTTCTCACAGCTACAGGTATGTGAGAGGGAACCTGAGTATGTGGCCTCAAGTGGAATGGACATCGAAATGCTCTGACTCGAAGTAAGGCTGGATATCCCTGCAGTGAATTGAATGCAGGCTCGTCTTCCATCTCCCAAGACGAAGGGATGTCTGAATCCCCTGTGGAGACCACAGAGAAAGACCTAGTCCTCCGCCTCAACGCGACCAGAGGCCTCACATCCTTTGAAAACTCGAGAGGTCCGTGGAGATCAATGCTTCCTAAGAGACGATGCCTGAATCCTCTTGAAAATAGATAGGAGTACCAGGATCCCTGTGGAACGTTGAAAGGGACACTGGGTCTCCCGCCACACGTGGAGACGCGTCCCAATTGCCATGCCAAGACTCGAGGAGAATCACGAGGTGTCCCTCGCACCTAGGCAGGAGTCCTGACGTCGCTGAACAAACACGTGTCTGGAAGGGCCCTCCCCGTTGTAACTCGAGAATATACCCCAGGTTCCGGCCACAACTCGAGAAAAACCATGAGACTTCCCCCTCGCCGCGAGATGAGGCCCAATTCCCCTGCACTGCGTGCAGAGCAATTCCGTGTTCCACATTAAACATGAAAGGAGCCTTGATTTCCTTGATGGCACTCCAGAGAAACCCCAAGATCACTGTCTCAAGTCTAGAGGGATCCTGAGGTCACTGGAGCAAAAGGAAAGGGCTCCATGGACCCCAAATAAACTCCAGATGAGAGCTTAGTCCCTGGCTTCGACTCAAGAGGAATACCAACTTTCCACAAGCACCTCACGAGGAGGCTTCTCTCATCTACATGTATGTGAGAGGGACCCTGAGTTTGTGGCCTCAAGTGGAATGGACAACGAGATGCTCTGACTCGAAGTAAGGCTGGATATCCCTGCAGTGAATTGAATGAAGGCTCGTCTTGCATCTCCCAAGACGAAGGGATGTCTGAATCCCCTGTGGAGACCACAGAGAGACCTCGTCCTCCGCCTCAACGCGACCGTAGGCCTCACATCCTTTGAAAACTCGAGAGGCCTGTGGAGATCAATGCTTCCAAAGGAGACGATGCCTGACTCCTCTTGAAAATAGAGAGGAGTCCCAGGATGCCTGTGGCACGTTGAAAGGGACACTGGGTCTCCCGCCTCACGTGGAGACGAGTCCCAATTGCCATGAAAAGACTCGTGGAGAATCCCGAGGTGTCCCTCGCACCTAGGCAGGAGTCCTGACATCACTGAACAAACACGTGTCTGGAAGGGCCCTCCCCGTTGTAACTCGAGAATATACCCCAGGTTTCGGCACAACTCGAGAAACACCATGAGACTTCCCCCTAGCCGCGAGATGAGGCCCGATTCCCCTGCACTGCGTGCAGAGCAATTCCGTCTTCGACGTTAAACGTGAAAGGAGCCTTGATTTCCTTGATGGCACTCCAGAGAAAACCCAAGATCACTGTCTCAAGTCTAGAGGTATCCTGAGGTCACTGGAGCAACACCAAAGGGCTCCGTGGACCCCAAATCAACTCGTGATGAGAGCTTAGACCCTGGCTTCGACTCAAGAGGAATGCCAAGTTTCCACAAGCACCTCAAGTGGAGCCTTCTCTCAGCTACATTATGTGAGAGGGACCCTGAGGTTGTGGCCTCAAGTGGAATGGACACCGAGATGCTCTGACTCGAAGTAAGGCCGGATATCCCTGCAGTGAATTGAATGCAGGCTCGTCTTGCATCTCCCAAGATGAAGGGATGTCTGAATCCCCTGTGGAGACCACAGAGAAAGTCCTAGTACTCCGCCTCATCGCGACCGGAGGCCTCACATCCTTTGAAAACTCGAGAGGTCTGCGGAGATCAATGCTTCCAAAGGAGACGATGCTTGACTCCTCTTGAAAATGGATATGAGTCCCAGGATCCATGTGGCACGTGGACAGGGACCCTGGGTCTCCCGCCTCACATGGAGACGCGTCCCAATTGCCATGCCAAGACTCGAGGAGAATCCCGAGGTGTCCCTCGCAACATGGCAGGAGTCCTGAGGTCGCTGAACAAACACGTGTCTGGAAGGGCCCTCCCCGTCGTAACTCGAGAATATACCCCAGGTTCCAGCCGCAACTCGAGAAAAACCATGAGACTTCCCCCTCGATGCGAGATGAGGCCCAATTCCCTTGCACTGCGTGCAGAGCAATTCCGTGTTCCACATCAAACGTGAAAGGAGCCTTGATTTCCTTGATGGCACTCCAGAGAAAACCCAAGATCACTGTCTCAAGTCTAGAGGGATCCTGAGGTCACTGGAGCAACAGGAAAGGGCTTCGTGGACCCCAAATAAACTCGAGATGAGAGCTTAGTCCCTGGCTTCGACTCAAGAGGAATACCAAGTTTCCACCAGCACCTCAAGAGGAGCCTTCTCTCAGCTACAGGTATGTGAGAGGGACCCTGAATTTGTGGCCTCAAGTGGAATGGACACCGAGATGCTCTGTCTCGAAGTTAGACCGGATATCGCTGCATTGAATTGAATGCAGGCTCGTCTTGAATCTCCCAAGATGAAGGGATGTCTTAATCCCCTGTGGAAACCACAGATAAAGACCTAGTTCTCCGCCTCATCGCGACCGAAGGCCTCACATCCTTTGAAAACTCGAAAGGTCCTCGGAGATTAATGCTTCCAAAGGAGACGATTCCTGACTCCTCTTGAAAATGGATAGGAGTCCCAGGATCCCTGTGGCACGTGGAAAGGTTCCCTGGGTCTCCCGCCTCACGTGGAGACGCGTCCCAATTGCCATGCCAAGACTCGAGGAGAATCCCGAGGTATCCTTCGCACCTAGGCAGGTATCCTGACGTCGCTGAATAAACACGTGTCTCGAAGGGCCCTCCCCGTCGTAACTCGAGAATATACCCCAGGTTCCGACCGCAACTCGAAAAAAACCATGAGACTTCCCCCTCGCCGCGAGATGAGGCCCGATTCCCCTGCACTGCGTGCAGAGCAATTCCGCGTTCCACATCAAACGTGAAAGGAGCCTTGATTTCCTTGATGGCACTCCAGAGAAAACCCAAGATCACTGTCTCTAGTCTAGAGGGATCCTGAGGTCACTTTAGCAACACGAAAGGGCTCAGTGGACCCCAAATCAACTCGAGAGGAGAGCTTAGTCCCTGGCTTCGACTCAAGAGGAATACCAACTTTCCACAAGCACCTCACGAGGAGGCTTCTCTCATCTACATGTATGTGAGAGGGACCCTGAGTTTGTGGCCTCAAGTGGAATGGACAACGAGATGCTCTGACTCGAAGTAAGGCTGGATATCCCTGCAGTGAATTGAATGAAGGCTCGTCTTGCATCTCCCAAGACGAAGGGATGTCTGAATCCCCTGTGGAGACCACAGAGAGACCTCGTCCTCCGCCTCAACGCGACCGTAGGCCTCACATCCTTTGAAAACTCGAGAGGCCTGTGGAGATCAATGCTTCCAAAGGAGACGATGCCTGACTCCTCTTGAAAATAGAGAGGAGTCCCAGGATGCCTGTGGCACGTTGAAAGGGACACTGGGTCTCCCGCCTCACGTGGAGACGAGTCCCAATTGCCATGAAAAGACTCGTGGAGAATCCCGAGGTGTCCCTCGCACCTAGGCAGGAGTCCTGACATCACTGAACAAACACGTGTCTGGAAGGGCCCTCCCCGTTGTAACTCGAGAATATACCCCAGGTTTCGGCACAACTCGAGAAACACCATGAGACTTCCCCCTAGCCGCGAGATGAGGCCCGATTCCCCTGCACTGCGTGCAGAGCAATTCCGTCTTCGACGTTAAACGTGAAAGGAGCCTTGATTTCCTTGATGGCACTCCAGAGAAAACCCAAGATCACTGTCTCAAGTCTAGAGGTATCCTGAGGTCACTGGAGCAACACCAAAGGGCTCCGTGGACCCCAAATCAACTCGTGATGAGAGCTTAGACCCTGGCTTCGACTCAAGAGGAATGCCAAGTTTCCACAAGCACCTCAAGTGGAGCCTTCTCTCAGCTACATTATGTGAGAGGGACCCTGAGGTTGTGGCCTCAAGTGGAATGGACACCGAGATGCTCTGACTCGAAGTAAGGCCGGATATCCCTGCAGTGAATTGAATGCAGGCTCGTCTTGCATCTCCCAAGATGAAGGGATGTCTGAATCCCCTGTGGAGACCACAGAGAAAGTCCTAGTACTCCGCCTCATCGCGACCGGAGGCCTCACATCCTTTGAAAACTCGAGAGGTCTGCGGAGATCAATGCTTCCAAAGGAGACGATGCTTGACTCCTCTTGAAAATGGATATGAGTCCCAGGATCCATGTGGCACGTGGACAGGGACCCTGGGTCTCCCGCCTCACATGGAGACGCGTCCCAATTGCCATGCCAAGACTCGAGGAGAATCCCGAGGTGTCCCTCGCAACATGGCAGGAGTCCTGAGGTCGCTGAACAAACACGTGTCTGGAAGGGCCCTCCCCGTCGTAACTCGAGAATATACCCCAGGTTCCAGCCGCAACTCGAGAAAAACCATGAGACTTCCCCCTCGATGCGAGATGAGGCCCAATTCCCTTGCACTGCGTGCAGAGCAATTCCGTGTTCCACATCAAACGTGAAAGGAGCCTTGATTTCCTTGATGGCACTCCAGAGAAAACCCAAGATCACTGTCTCAAGTCTAGAGGGATCCTGAGGTCACTGGAGCAACAGGAAAGGGCTTCGTGGACCCCAAATAAACTCGAGATGAGAGCTTAGTCCCTGGCTTCGACTCAAGAGGAATACCAAGTTTCCACCAGCACCTCAAGAGGAGCCTTCTCTCAGCTACAGGTATGTGAGAGGGACCCTGAATTTGTGGCCTCAAGTGGAATGGACACCGAGATGCTCTGTCTCGAAGTTAGACCGGATATCGCTGCATTGAATTGAATGCAGGCTCGTCTTGAATCTCCCAAGATGAAGGGATGTCTTAATCCCCTGTGGAAACCACAGATAAAGACCTAGTTCTCCGCCTCATCGCGACCGAAGGCCTCACATCCTTTGAAAACTCGAAAGGTCCTCGGAGATTAATGCTTCCAAAGGAGACGATTCCTGACTCCTCTTGAAAATGGATAGGAGTCCCAGGATCCCTGTGGCACGTGGAAAGGTTCCCTGGGTCTCCCGCCTCACGTGGAGACGCGTCCCAATTGCCATGCCAAGACTCGAGGAGAATCCCGAGGTATCCTTCGCACCTAGGCAGGTATCCTGACGTCGCTGAATAAACACGTGTCTCGAAGGGCCCTCCCCGTCGTAACTCGAGAATATACCCCAGGTTCCGACCGCAACTCGAAAAAAACCATGAGACTTCCCCCTCGCCGCGAGATGAGGCCCGATTCCCCTGCACTGCGTGCAGAGCAATTCCGCGTTCCACATCAAACGTGAAAGGAGCCTTGATTTCCTTGATGGCACTCCAGAGAAAACCCAAGATCACTGTCTCTAGTCTAGAGGGATCCTGAGGTCACTTTAGCAACACGAAAGGGCTCAGTGGACCCCAAATCAACTCGAGAGGAGAGCTTAGTCCCTGGCTTCGACTCAAGAGGAATACCAACTTTCCACAAGCACCTCAAGAGGAGGCTTCTCTCAGCTACAGGTATGTGAGAGGGAACCTGAGTATGTGGCCTCAAGTGGAATGGACATCGAAATGCTCTGACTCGAAGTAAGGCTGGATATCCCTGCAGTGAATTGAATGCAGGCTCGTCTTGCATCTCCCAAGACGAAGGGATGTCTGAATCCCCTGTGGAGACCACAGAGAAAGACCTAGTCCTCCGCCTCAACGCGACCGGAGGCCTCACATCATTTGAAAACTCGAGAGGTCCGCGGAGATCAATGCTTCCTAAGGAGACGATGCCTGACTCCTCTTGAAAATAGATAGGAGTCCCAGGATCTCTGTGGAACGTTGAAAGGGACACTGGGTCTCCTGCCACACGTGGAGACGCGTCCCAATTGCCATGCCAAGACTCGAGGAGAATCCCAAGGTTTTCCTCGCACCTAGGCAGGAGTCCTGACGTCGCTGAACAAACACGTGTCTGGGAGGGCCCTCCCCGTCGTAACTCGAGAATATACCCCAGGTTCCGGCCACAACTCGAGAAAAACCATGAGACTTCCCCCTCACCGCCAGATGAGGCCCGATTCCCCTGCCCTGCATGCAGAGCAATTCCGTGTTCGACATCAAAAGTGAATGGAGCCTTGATTTCCTTGATGGCACTCCAGAGAAAACCCAAGATCACTGTCTCAAGTCTAGAGGGATCCTGAGGTCACTGTAGCAACACGAAAGGGCTCCGTGGACCCCAAATCAACTCGAGATGAGAGATTAGTCCCTTGCTTCGACTCAAGAGGAATACCATCTTTCCACAAGCACCTCAAGAGGAGGCTTCTCTCAGCTACAGGTATGTGAGAGGGAACCTGAGTTTGTGGTCTCAAGTGGAATGGACACCGAGATGCTCTGACTCGAAGTAAGGCCGGATATCCAAGCACTGAAATGAATGCAGGCTCGTCTTGCATCTCCCAAGAGGAAGGGATGTCTGAATCCGCTGTGGAGACCACAGAGAAAGACCTAGTCCTCCGCCTCATCGCGACCGGAGGCCTCACATCCTTTGAAAACTCGAGAGGTCCGCGGAGATCAATGCTTCCAAAGGAGACGATGCCTGACTCCTCTTGAAAATGGATAGGATTCCCAGGATCCCTGTTGCACGTGGAAAGGGACCCTGGGTCTACCGCCTCACCTGGAGACGCCTCCCAGTTGCCATGCCAAGACTCGAGGAGAATCCCGAGGTGTCCCTCGCTCCTAGGCAGGAGTCCTGACGTCGCTGAACAAACACGTGTCTGGAAGGTCCCTCCCCGTCGTAACTCGAGAATATACCCCAGGTTCCGGCCGCAACTCGAGAAAAACCATGAGACTTCCCCCTCGCCGCGATATGAGTCCCGATTCCCCTGGACTGCGTGCAGAGCAATTCCGTGTTTCACATCAAACGTGAAAGGAGACTTGATTTCCTTGATGGCACTCCAGAGAAAACCCAAGATCACTGTCTCAAGTCTAGAGGGATCCTGAGGTCACTGGAGCAACACAAAAGGGCTCGGTGGACCCCAAATCAATTCGAGATGAGAGCTTAGTCCCTGGCTTCGACTCAAGAGGAATGCCAACTTTCCACAAGCACCTCAACAGGAGGCTTCTCTCAGCTACAGGTATGTGAGAGGGCCCCTGAGTTTGTGGCCTCAAGTGGAATGGACACCGAGATGCTCTGACTCGAAGTAAGGCCGGATATCCCTGCAGTGAATTGAATGCAGGCTCGTCTTGCATCTCCCAAGACGAAGGGATGTCTGAATCACCTGTGGAGACCACAGAGAAAGACCTAATTTTCCGCCGCATCGCGACCGCAGGCCTCACATCCTTTGAAAATTCGAGAGGTCCGCGGAGATCAATGCTTCCAAAGGAGACGATGCCTGACTCCACTTGAAAATGGATAGGAGTCCCAGGATCCCTGTGGCATGTGGAAAGGGACCCTGGGTCTTTCTCCTCACGTCGAGACGCGTCCCCATTGCCATGCCAAGACTCGAGGGGAATCCCGAGGTGTCCCTTGCACCTAGGCAGGAGTCCTGATGTCGCTAAACAAACACGTGTCTGGAAGGGCCCTCCACGTCGTAACTCGAGAATATACCCCAGGTTCCGGCCGCAACTCGAGAAAAACCATGAGACTTCCCCCTCGCTGCAAGATGAGTCCCGATTCCCCTGCACTGCGTGAAGAGCAATTCCGTGTTCCACAACAAACGTGAAAGGAGCCTTGATTTCCTTGATGGCACTCTAGAGAAAACCCAAGATCACTGTCTCAAGTCTAGAGGGATCCTGAGGTCACTTTAATAACACGAAAGGGCTCAGTGGACCCCAAATCAACTCGAGATGAGAGGTTAGTCCCTGGCTTCGACTCAAGAGGAATACCAACTTTCCACAAGCACCTCAAGAGGAGGCTTCTCTCAGCTAGATGTATGTGAGAGGGACCCTGAGTTTGTGGTCTCAAGTGGAATGGACACCGAGATGCTCTGACTCGAAGCAAGGCTGGATATCCCTGCAGTGAATTGAATGAAGGCTCGTCTTGCATCTCCCAAGACGAAGGGATGTCTGAATCCCCTGTGGAGACCACAGAGAGACCTAGTCCTCTGCCTCAACGCGACCGGATGCCTCACATCCTTTGAAAACTCGAGAGGTCCGCGGAGATCAATGCTTCCAAAGGAGACGATGCCTGACTCCTCTTGAAAATGGATAGGAGTCCCAGGATCCCTGTGGCACGTGGAAAGGGACCCTGGGTCTGCCGCCTCACGTGGAGACGCGTCCCAATTGCCATGCCAAGACTCGAGGAGAATCCCGAGGTGTCCCTCGCACCTAGGCAGGAGTCCTGACGTCGCTGAACAAACACGTGTCTGGAAGGGCCCTCCCCGTCGTAACTCGAGAATATACCCCAGGTTCCGGCCGCAACTCGAGAAAAACCATGAGACTTCCCCCTCGCCGCAATATGATGCCCGATTCCCCTGCCCTGCGTGCAGAGCAATTGCGTATTCCACATCAAAAATGAAAGAAGCCTTGATTTCCTTGATGGCACTCCACAGAAAACTCAAGATCACTGTTTCAAGTCTAGAGGGATCCTGAGGTCACTGTAGCAACACGAAAGGGCTCCGTAGACCCCAAATCAACTCGAGATGACAGCTTAGTCCCTGGCTTCGACTCAAGAGGAATACCAACTTTCCACAAGCACCTCAAGAGGAGGCTTCTCTCAGCTACAGGTATGTGAGAGGGCCCCTTAGATTGTGGCCTCAAATGGAATGGACACCGAGATGCTCTGACTAGAAGTAAGGACGGATATCCCTGCAGTGAATTGAATGCAGGCTCGTCTTGCATCTCCCAAGACGAAGGGATATCTGAATCCCCTGTGGAGACCACAGAGAAAGACCTAATTCTCCGCATCATAGCGAGCGGAGGCCTAACATCCTTTGAAAACTCGAGAGGTCCGCGGAGATCAATGCTTCCAAAGGAGACGATGCCTGACTCCTCTTGAAAATGGATAGGAGTCCCAGGATCCCTGTGGCACGTCGAAAGGGACACTGAGTCTCCCGCCTCACGTGGAGACGCGTCCCAATTGCCATGCCAAGACTCGAGGAGAATCCCGAGGTGTCCCTCGCACCGAGGCAGGAGTCCTGACGTTGCTGAACAAACACGTGTCTGGAAGGGCCCTCCCCGTCGTAACTCGAGAATATACCCCAGGTTCCGGCCGCAACTCGAGAAAAACCATGAGATTTCCCCCTTGCCGAGTGTTGAGGCCCGATTCCCCTGCACTGCATGCAGAGCAATTCCGTGTTCCACATCAAACGTGAAAGGAGCCTTGATTTCCTTGATGGCACTCCAGAGAATACCCAAGTTCACTGTCTCAAGTCTAGAGGGATCCTGAGATCACTGGAGCAACACGGAAGGGCTCCGTGGACCCCAAATAAACTCGAGATGAGAGCTTAGTCCCTGGCTTCGACTCAAGGGGAATACCAACTTTCCACAAGCACCTCAAGAGGAGGCTTCTCTCAGCTACAGGTATGTGAGAGGAACCCTGAGTTTGTGGCCTCAAGTGGAATGGACACCGAGATGCTCTGACTCGAAGTAAGTCCGAATATCCCTGCAGTGAATTGAATGCAGGCTCGTCTTGCATCTCCCAAGACGAAGGGATGTCTGAATCCCCTGTGCAGAACACAGAGAATGACCTAATTCTCCGCCTCATCCCGAGCGGAGGCCTCACATCCTTTGAAAACTCGAGAGGTCCGCGGAGGTCAATGCTTCCAAAGGAGACGATGCCTGACTCCTCTTGAAAATGGATAGGAGTCCCAGGATCCCTGTGGCACGTGGAAAGGGACCCTGGGTCTCCCGCCTCACGTGGAGACGCGTCCCAATTGCCATGCCAAGACTCGAGGAGAATCCCGAGGTGTCCCTCGCACCTAGGCAGGAGTCTTGACGTCCCTGAAAAAACACGTGTCTGGAAGGGCCCTCCCCGTCGTAACTCGAGAATATACCCCAGGTTCCGTCCGCAACTTGAGAAAAACCATGAGACATCCCCCTTGCCGCGAGATGAGGCCCGATTCCCCTGCACTGTGTGCAGAGCAATTCCGTGTTCCACATCAAACTTGAAAGGATCCTTGATTTCCTTGATGGCACTCCAGAGAAAATCCAAGATGACTGTATCAAGTCTAGAGGGATCCTGAGGTCACTGGAGCAACACGATAGGGCTCCATGGACCCCAAATCAACTCGAAATGAGAGCTTAGTCCCTGGCTTAGACTCAAGAGGAATACGAACTTTCCACAAGCACCTCAAGAGGAGGCTTCTCTCAGCTACAGGTATGTGAGAGGGACCCTGAGTGTGTGCCCTCAAGTGGAATGGACACCGAGATGCTCTGACTCGAAGTAAGGCCAGATATCCCTGCTGTGAATTGAATGCAGGCTCGTCTTGCATCTCCCAAGACAAAAGGATGTCTGAATCCCCTGTGGAGATGACAGAGAAAGACAGAGTTCTCCGCCTCATCACGAGCGGAGGCCTCACATCCTTTGAAAACTCGGGAGGTCCGCGGAGGTCAATGCTTCCAAAGGAGACGATGCCTGACTCCTCTTGAAAATGGATAGGAGTCCCAGGATCACTGTGGCACGTGGAAAGGGAACCTGGGTCTCCCGCCTCACGTGGAGACGCGTCCCAATTGCCATGCCAAGACTCGAGGAGAATCCCGAGGTGTCCCTCGCTCCTAGGCAGGAGTCCTGACGTCGCTGAACAAACACGTGTCTGGAAGTGCCCTCCCCGTCGTAACTCGAGAATATACCCCAGGTTCCGGCCACAACTCGAGAAAAACCATGAGACTTCCCCCTCGCCGCGAGATGAGGCCCGATTCCCCTGCCCTGCGTGCAGAGCAATTCCGTGTTCCACATCAAACGTGAAAGGAGCCTTGATTTCCTTGATGGCACTCCAGAGAAAACCCAAGATCACTGTCTCTAGTCTAGAGGGATCCTGAGGTCACTGTAGCAACACGAAAGGTCTCCGTGGACCCCAAATCAACTCGAGATGAGAGCTTAGTCCCTGGCTTCGAATCAAGAGGAATACCAACTTTCCACAAGCACCTCAAGAGGAGGCTTCTCTCAGCTACAGGTATGTGAGAGGGACCCTGAGTTTGTGGCCTCAAGTGGAATGGACACCGAGATGCTCTGACTCGAAGTAAGGCCGGATATCCCTGCAGTGAATTGGATGCAGGCTCCTCTTGCATCTCCCAAGACGAAGGGTTATCTGAATCCGCTGTGGAGACCACAGAGAAAGACCTAGTCCTCCGCCTCATCGCGACCGGAGGCCTCACATCCTTTGAAAACTCGAGAGGTCCGCGGAGATCAATGCTTCCAAAGGAGACAATGCCTGACTCCTCTTGAAAATGGATAGGAGTCCCAGGATCCCTGTGGAACGTGGAAAGGGACCTTTGGTCTCCCGAATCACGTGGAGACGCGTCCCAATTGCCATGCCAAGACTCGAGGAGAATCCCGAGGTGTCCCTCGCACCTAGGCAGGAGTCCTGACTTCGCTGAACAAACACGTGTCTGGAAGGGCCCTCCCCGTCGTAACTCGATAATATACCCCAGGTTCCGGCCGCAACTCGAGAAACACCATGAGACTTCCCCCTCGCCGCGAGCTGAGATCCGATTCCCCTGCACTGCGTGCAGAGCAATTCCGTGTTCCACATCAAACGTGAAAGGAGCCTTGATTTCCTTGATGGCACTCCAGAGTAAACCCAAGATCACTGTCTCAAGTCTAGAGGGATCCTAAGGTCACTGGAGCAACACAAAAGTGCTCCGTGGACCCAAAATCAACTCGAGATGAGAGCTTAGTCCCTGGCTTCGACTCAAGAGGAATACCAACTTTTCACAAGCACCTCAAGAGGAGGCTTCTCTCAGCTACAGGTATGTGAGAGGGCCCCTGAGTTTGTGGCCTCAAGTGGAATGGACACCGAGATGCTCTGACTCGAAGTAAGGCCGGATATCCCTGCAGTGAATTGAATGCAGGCTCGTCTTGCATCTCCCTAGACGAAGGGATGTCTGAATCCCCTGTGGAGACCACAGAGAAAGACCGAGATCTCCGCCTCATCGCGACCAGAGGCCTCACATCCTTTGAAAATTCGAGAGGTCCGCGGAGATCAATGCTTCCAAAGGAGACGATGCCTGACTCCTCTTGAAAATGGATAGGAGTCCCAGGATCCCTGTGGCACGTGGAAAGGGACACTGGGTCTCCCGCCTCACGTGAAGACGCGTCCCAATTGCCATGCCAAGACTGGAGGAGAATCCCAAGGTTACCCTCACACCTAGGGATGAGTCCTGACGTCGTTGAACAAACAAGTGTCTGGAAGGGCCTCCCCGTCGTAACTCGAGAATATACCCCAGGTTCCGGCCGCAACTCGAGAAAAACCATGAGACTTCCCCCTCGCCGCTGGATGAGGCCCGATTCCCCTGCACTGCGTGCAGAACAATTCCGTGTTCCACATCAAACGTGAAAGGAGCCTTGATTTCCTTGATGGCACTCCAGAGAAAACCCAAGATCACTGTCTCTAGTCTAGAGGGATCCTGAGGTCACTGGAGCAACACGAAAAGGCTCCGTGGACCCCAAATCAACTCGAGATGAGAGCTTAGTCCCTGGCTTCGACTCAAGAGGAATACCCACTTTCCACAAGCACCTCAAGAGGAGGCTTCTCTCAGCTACAGGTATGTGAGAGGGACCCTGAGTTTGTGGCCTCAAGTGCAATGGACACCGAGATGCTCTGACTCGAAGTAAGGCCGGATATCCCTGCAGTGAATTGGATGCAGGCTCCTCTTGCATCTCCCAAGACGAAGGGTTATCTGAATCCGCTGTTGAGACCACAGAGAAAGACCTAGTCCTCCGCCTCATCGCGACCGAAGGCCTCACATCCTTTGAAAATTCGAGAGGTATGCGGAGATCAATGCTTCCAAAGGAGACGATGCCTGACTCCTCTTGAAAATGGATAGGAGTCCCAGGATCACTGTGGCACGTGGAAAGGGACCTTTGGTCTCCCGAATCACGTGGAGACGCGTCCCAATTGCCCTGCCAAGACTCGAGGAGAATCCCGAGGTGTCCCTCGCTCCTAGGCAGGAGTCCTGACGTCGCTGAACAAACACGTGTCTGGAAGTGCCCTCCCCGTCGTAACTCGAGAATATACCCCAGGTTCCGGCCGCAACTCGAGAAAAACCATGAGACTTCCCCCTCGCCGCGAGATGAGGCCCGATTCCCCTGCCCTGCGTGCAGAGCAATACCGTATTCCACATCAAAAGTGAAAGGAGCCTTGATTTCCTTGATGGCACTCCAGAGAAAACCCAAGATCACTGTCTCTAGTCTAGAGGGATCCTGAGGTCACTGGAGCAACACGAAAGGGCTCCGTGGACCCCAAATAAACTCGAGATGAGAGCTTAGTCCCTGGCTTAGACTCAAGAGGAATACCAACTTTCCACAAGCACCTCAAGAGGAGGCTTCTTTCAGCTACAGGTATGTGAGACGGACCCTGAGTTTGTGGCCTCAAATGGAATGGACACCGAGATGCTCTGACTAGAAGTAAGTCCGAATATCCCTGCAGTGAATTGAATGCAGGCTCGTCTTGCATCTCCCAAAACGAAGAGATGTCTGAATCCCCTGTGCAGAACACAGAGAATGAACTAAATCTCCGCCTCATCCCGAGCGGAGGCCTCACATCCTTTGAAAACTCGAGAGGTCCGCGGAGATCAATGCTTCCAAAGGAGACGATGCCTGACTCCTCTTGAAAATGGATAGGAGTCCCAGGATCCCTGTGGCACGTGGAAAGGGACCCTGGGTCTCCCGCTTCACGTGGAGACGCGTCCCAATTGCCATGCCAAGACTCGAGGAGAATCATGAGGTGTCCCTCGCACCAAGGCAGGAGTCCTGACGTCGCTGAACAAATACGTGTCTGGAAGGGCCCTCCCGTCGTAACTCGAGAATATACCCCAGGTTCCGGCCGCAACTCGAGAAAAACCATGAGACTTCCCCCTCGCCGCTGGATGAGGCCCGATTCCCCTGCACTGCGTGCAGAACAATTCCGTGTTCCACATCAAACGTGAAAGGAGCCTTGATTTCCTTGATGGCACTCCAGAGTAAACCCAAGATCACTGTCTCAAGTCTAGAGGGATCCTGAGGTCACTGTAGCAACACGAAAGGGCTCCGTGGACCCCAAATCAACTCGAGATGAGAGCTTAGTCCCTGGCTTCGACTCAAGAGGAATACCCACTTTCCACAAGCACCTCAAGAGGAGGCTTCTCTCAGCTACAGGTATGTGAGAGGGACCCTGAGTTTGTGGCCTCAAGTGGAATGGACACCGAGATGCTCTGATTCGAAGTAAGGCCGGATATCCCTGCAGTGAATTGAATGCAGGCTCGTCTTGCATCTCCCTAGAAGAAGGGATGTCTGAATCCCCTGTGGAGACCACAGAGAAAGACCGAGTTCTCCGCCTCATCACGACCAGAGGCCTCACATCCTTTGAAAACTCGAGAGGTCCGCGGAGGTCAATGTTTCCAAAGGAGACGATGCCTGACTCCTCTTGAAAATGGATAGGAGTCCCAGGATCCCTGTGGCACGTGGAAAGGGACCCTGGGTCTCCCGCCTCACGTGGAGACGCGTCCCAATTGCCATGCCAAGACTCGAGGAGAATCCCGAGGTGTCCCTCGCACCTAGGCAGGAGTCTTGACGTCGCTGAACAAACACGTGTCTGGAAGGGCCCTCCCCGTCGTAACTCGAGAATATACCCCAGGTTCCGTCCGCAACTTGAGAAAAACCATGAGACATCCCCCTTGCCGCGAGATGAGGCCCGATTCCCCTGCACTGTGTGCAGAGCAATTCCGTGTTCCACATCAAACTTGAAAGGATCCTTGATTTCCTTGATGGCACTCCAGAGAAAATCCAAGATCACTGTATCAAGTCTAGAGGGATCCTGAGGTCACTGGAGCAACACGATAGGGCTCCATGGACTCCAAATCAACTCGAGATGAGAGCTTAGTCCCTGGCTTCGACTCAAGAGGAATACCAACTTTCCACAAGCACCTCAAGAGGAGGCTTCTCTCAGCTACAGGTATGTGAGAGGGACCCTGAATTTGTGGCCTCAAGTGGAATGGACACCGAGATGCTCTGACTCGAAGTAAGGCCGGATATCCCTGCAGTGAATTGAATGAAGGCTCGTCTTGCATCTCCCAAGACGAAGGGATGTCTGAATCCCCTGTGGAGACCACAGAGAAAGACCGAGTTCTCCGCCTCATCGCGACCAGAGGCCTCACATCTTTGAAAATTCGAGAGGTCTGCGGAGATCAATGCTTCCAAAGGAGACAATGCCTGACTCCTCTTGAAAATGGATAGGAGTCCCAGGATCCCTGTGGCACGTGGAAAGGGACACTGGGTCTCCCGCCTCACGTGGAGACGCGTCCCAATTGCCATGCCAAGACTCGAGGAGAATCCCGAGGTGTCCCTCGCACCTAGGGATGAGTCCTGACGCCGCTGAACAAACACGTGTCTGGAAGGGCCTCCCCGTCGTAACTCGAGAATATACCCCAGGTTCCGGCCGCAACTCGAGAAAAACCATGAGACTTCCCCCTCGCCGCTGGATGAGGCCCGATTCCCCTGCACTGCGTGTAGAACAATTCTGTGTTCCACATCAAACGTGAAAGGAGCCTTGATTTCCTTGATGGCACTCCAGGGTAAACCCAAGATCACTGTCTCAAGTCTAGAAGGATCCTGAGGTCACTGGAGCAACACGAAAGGGCTCCGTGGACCCCAAATCAACTCGAGATGAGAGCTTAGTCCCTGGCTTCGACTCAAGAGGAATACCCACTTTCCACAAGCACCTGAAGAGGAGCCTTCTCTCAGCTACAGGTATGTGAGAGGAACCCTGAGTTTGTGGCTTCAAGTGGAATGGACACCGAGATTCTCTGACTCGAAGAAAGGCCGGATATCCCTGCAGTGAATTGAATGCAGGCTCGTCTTGCATCTCCCAAGACGAAGGGATGTCTGAATCCCCTGTGGAGACCACAGAGAAAGACCGAGTTCTCCGCCTCATCGCGACCGGAGGCCTCACATCCTTTGAACCGTCGAGAGGTCCACGGAGATCAATGCTTCCAAAGGAGACGATGCCTGACTCCTCTTGAAAATGGATAGGAGTCCCAGGATCCCTGTGTCACGTGGAAAGGGACCCTGGGTCTCCCACCTCACGTGGAGACGCGTCCCAATTGTCATGCCAGGACTCGAGGAGAATCCCGAGGTGTCCCTCGCACCTAGGCAGGAGTCCTGACGTCGCTGAACAAACACGTGTCTGGAAGGGCCCTCCCCGTCGTAACTCGAGAATATACCCCAGGTTCCGGCCGCAACTCGAGAAAAACCATGAGACTTTCCCCTCGCCGCGAGATGAGGCCCGATTCCCCTGCAATGCGTGCAGAGCAATTCCGTGTTCCACATCAAAGGTGAAAGGAGCCTTGATTTCCTTGATGGCACTCCAGAGAAAACCCAAGATCACTGTCTCAAGTCTAGAGGGATCCTGAGGTCAGTGGAGCAACACGGAAGGGCTCCGTGGACCCCAAATCAACTCGAGATGAGAGCTTAGTACCTGGCTTCGACTCAAGAGGAATACCCACTTTCCACAAGCACCTCAAGAGGAGGCTTCTCTCAGCTACAGCTATGTGAGAGGGCCCCTGAGTTTGTGGCCTCAAGTGGAATGGACACCGAGATGCTCTGGCTCGAAGTAAGGCCGGATATCCCTGCAGTGAATTGAATGCAGGCTCGTCTTGCATCTCCCAAGACGAAGGGATGTCTGAATTCCCTGTGGAGACGACAGAGAAAGACCTAGACCTCCGCCTCATCGCGACCGGAGGCCTTACATCCTTTGAAAATTCGAGAGGTATGCGGAGATCAATGCTTCCAAAGGAGACGATGCCTGACTCCTCTTGAAAATGGATAGGAGTCCCAGGATCCCTGTGGCACGTGGATAGGGACACTGGGTCTCCCGCCTCGCATGGAGACGCGTCCAAATTGCCATGTCAAGACTCGAGGAGAATCCCGAGGTGTCCCTCGCACGTAGGCAGGAGTCCTGACGTCCCTGAAAAAACACGTGTCTGGAAGGGCCCTCCCCGTCGTAACTCGAGAATATACCCCAGGTTCGGGCCGCAACTCGAGAAAAACCATGAGACTTCCCCCTCACCGCGAGATGAGGCCCGATTCCCCTGCACTGCGTGCAGAGCAATTCCGTGTTCCACATCAAACGTGAAAGGAGCCTTGATTTCCTTGATGCACTCCAGAGAAAACCCAAGATCACTGTCTCAAGTCTAGAGGGATCCTGAGGTCAGTGGAGCAACACGAAAGGGCTCCGTGGACTCCAAATCAACTCGAGATGAGAGCTTAGTACCTGGCTTCGACTCAAGAGGAATACCAACTTTCCACAAGCACCTCAAGAGGAGGCTTCTCTCAGCAACAGGTATGTGAGAGGGCCCCTGAGTTTGTGGCCTCAAGTGGAATGGACACCGAGATGCTCTGGCTCGAAGTAAGGCCGGATATCCCTGCAGTGAATTGAATGCAGGCTCGTCTTGCATCTCCCAAGACGAAGGGATGTCTGAATCCCCTGTGGAGACCACAGAGAAAGACCGAGTTCTCCGCCTCATCGCGACCAGAGGCCTCACATCCTTTGAAAATTCGAGAGGTCCGCGGAGATCAATGCTTCCAAAGGAGACGATGCCTGACTCCTCTTGAAAATGGAAAGGAGTCCCAGGATCCCTGTGGCACGTGGAAAGGGACACTGGGTCTCGCGCCTCACGTGGAGATGCGTCCCAATTGCCATGCCAAAACTCGAGGAGAATCCCGAGGTGTCCCTCGCACCTAGGCAGGAGTCCTGACGTCGCTGAACAAACACGTGTCTGGAAGGGCCTCCCCGACGTAACTCAAGAATATACCCCAGGTTCCGGCCGCAACTCGAGAAAAACCATGAGACTTCCCCCTCGCCGCTGGATGAGGCCCGATTCCCCTGCACTGCGTGTAGAACAATTCCGTGTTCCACATCAAACGTGAAAGGAGCCTTGATTTCCTTGATGGCACTCCAGAGTAAACCCAAGATCACTGTCTCAAGTCTAGAAGGATCCTGAGGTCACTGGAGCAACACGAAATGGCTCCGTGGACCCCAAATCAACTCGAGATGAGAGCTTAGTCACTGGCTTCGACTCAAGAGGAATACCCACTTTCCACAAGCACCTGAAGAGGAGGCTTCTCTCAGCTACAGGTATGTGAGAGGGACCCTGAGTTTGTGGCCTCAAGTGGAATTGACACCGAGATGCTCTGACTCGAAGTAAGGCCGGATATCCCTGTAGTGAATTGAATGCAGGCTCGTCTTGCATCTCCCAAGACAAAAGGATGTCTGAATCCACTGTGGAGATGACAGAGAAAGACCGAGTTCTCCGCCTCATCGCGAGCAGAGGCCTCACATCCTTTGAAAACTCGAGAGGTCCGCGGAGATCAATGCTTCCAAAGGAGACGATGCCTGACTCCTCTTGAAAATGGATAGGAGTCCCAGGATCACTGTGGCACGTGGAAAGGGATCCTGGGTCTCCCGCCTCACGTGGAGATGCCTCCCAATTGCCATGCCAAAACTCGAGGAGAATCCCGAGGTGTCCCTCGCTCCTAGGCAGGAGTCCTGACGTCGCTGAACAAACACGTGTCTGGAAGTGCCCTCCCCGTCGTAACACGAGAATATACCCCAGGTTCCGGCCGCAACTCGAGAAAAACCATGAGACTTCCCCCTCGCCGCGAGATGAGGCCCGATTCCCCTGCCCTGCGTGCAGAACAAAACCGTATTCCACATCAAAAGTGAAAGGAGCCTTGATTTCCTTGATGGCACTCCAGAGAAAACCCTAGATCACTGTCTCTAGTCTAGAGGGATCCTGAGGTCACTGTAGCAACACGAAAGGGATCCGTGGACCCCAAATCAACTCGAGATGAGAGCTTAGTCCCTGGCTTCGAATCAAGAGGAATACCAACTTTCCACAAGCACCTCAAGAGGAGGCTTCTCTCAGCTACAGGTATGTGAGAGGGACCCTGAATTTGTGGCCTCAAGTGGAATTGACACCGAGATGCTCTGACTCGAAGTAAGGCCGGATATCCCTGCAGTGAATTGGATGCAGGCTCCTCTTGCATCTCCAAAGACGAAGGGTTATTTGAATCCGCTGTGGAGACCACAGAGAAAGACCTAGTCCTCGCCTCATCGCGACCGGAGGCCTCACATCCTTTGAAAACTCGAGAGGTCCGCAGAGATCAATGCTTCCAAAGGAGACGATGCCTGACTCCTCTTGAAAATGGATAGGAGTCCCAGGATCCCTGTGGCACGTGGAAAGGGACCTTTGGTCTCTCGCCTCACGTGGATACGCGTCCCAATTGCCATGCCAAGACTCGAGGAGAATTCCGAGGTGTCCCTCGCACCTAGGCAGGAGTCCTGTCGTCGCTGAACAAACACGTGTCTGGAAGGTCCCTCCCCGTCGTAACTCGAGAATATACCCCAGGTTCCGGCCGCAACTCGAGAAAAACCATGAGACTTCCCCCTCGCCGCGAGATGAGGCCCGATTCCCCTGCAGTGCATGCAGAGCAATTCCGTGTTCCACATCAAACGTGAAAGGAGCCTTGATTTCCTTGATGGCACTCCAGAGAAAACCCAAGATCACTGTCTCAAGACTAGAGGGATCCTGAGGTCACTGGAGCAACACGAAAGGGCTCCGTGGACCCCAAATCAACTCGAGATGAGAGCTTAGTCCCTGGCTTAGACTCAAGAGGAATACCAACTTTCCACAAGCACCTCAAGAGGAGGTTTCTCTCAACTACAGGTATGTGAGAGGTACCCTGAGTTTGTGGCCTCAAGTGGAATGGACACCGAGATGCTCTGACTCGAAGTAAGGCCGGATATCCCTGCAGTGAATTGAATGCAGGCTCGTCTTGCATCTCCCTAGAAGAAGGATGTCTGAATCCCCAGTGGAGATCACAGAGAAAGACCGAGTTCTCCGCCTCATCGCGACCAGAGGCCTCACATCCTTTTAAAACTCGAGAGGTCCGCGGAGGTCAATGCTTCCAAAGGAGACGATGCCTGACTCCTCTTGAAAATGGATAAGAGTCCCAGGATCCCTGTGGCACGTGGAAAGGGACCCTGGGTCTCCCGCCTCACGTGGAGACGTGTCCCAATTGCCATGCCAAGACTCGAGGAGAATCCCGAGGTGTCCCTCGCACCTAGGCAGGAGTCCTGACGTTGCTGAACAAACACGTGTCTGGAAGGGCCCTCCCCGTCGTAACTCGAGAATATACCCCAGGTTCCGTCCGCAACTCGAGAAAAACCATGAGAATTCCCCTTCGCCGCGAGATGAGGCCCGATTCCCCTGCCCTGCGTGCAGAGCAATTCCATTTTCCACATCAACGTGAAATGAGCCTTGATTTACTTGATGGTACTCCAGAGAAAACCCAAGATCACTGTCTCAAGTCTAGAGGGATCCTGAGGTCACTGGAGCAACACGAAAGGGCTCCGTGGACCCCAAATCAACTCGAGATGAGAGCTTAGTCCCTGCCTTTGACTCAAGAGGAATATCAACTTTCCACAAGCACCTCAAGAGGAGGCTTCTCTCAGCTACAGGTACGTGAGAGGGACCCTGAGTTTGTGGCCTCAAGTGGAATGGACACCGAGATGCTCTGACTCGAAGTAAGGCTGGATATCCCTGCAGTGAATTGAATGCAGGCTCGTCTTGCATCTCCCAAGATGAAGGGATGTCTGAATCCCCTGTGGAGACCACAGAGAAAGACCTAATTTTCCGCCTCATCGCGACCGGAGGCCTCAGATCCTTTGAAAATTCGAGAGGTCCGCGGAGATTAATGCTTCTAAAGTAGACGATGCCTGACTCCTCTTGAAAATGGATAGGAGTCCCAGGATCCCTGTGGCACGTGGAAAGGGACCCTGGGTCTCCCGCCTCATGTGGAGATGCCTCCCCATTGCCATACCAAGACTCGAGGAGAATCCCGAGGTGTCCCTCGCACCTAGGCAGGAGTCCTGACGTCGCTGAACAAACACGTGTCTGGAAGGGCCCTACTCGTCGTAACTCGAGAATATACACCAGGTTCCGGCCGCAACTCGAGAAAAACCATGAGATTTCCCCCTCGCCGCGAGTTGAGGCCCGATTCCCCTGCACTGCATGCAGAGCAATTCCGTGTTCCACATCAAACGTGAAAGGAGCCTTGATTTCCTTGATGGCACTCCAGAGAAAACCCAAGTTCACTGTCTCAAGTCTAGAGGGATCCTGAGGTCACTGGAGCAACACGAAAGGGCTCCGTGGACCACAAATCAACTCGAGATGAGAGCTTAGTCCCTGGCTTCGACTCAAGAGGAATACCAACTTTCCATAAGCACCTCAAGAGGAGGCTTCTCTCAGCTACAGGTATGTGAGAGGGACCCTGAGTTTGTGGCCTCAAGTGCAATGGACACCGAGATGCTCTGACTCGAAATAAGGCCGGATATCCCTGCAGTGAATTGAATGCAGGCTCGTCTTGCATTTCCCAAGAGGAAGGGATGTCTGAATCCCCTGTGGAGACCACAGAGAAAGACCGAGTTCTCCGCCTCATCGTGACCGGAGGCCTCACATCCTTTAAAAACTCGAGAGGTCCGCGGAGATCAATGCTTCCAAAGCAGACGATGCCTGACTCCTCTTGAAAATGGATACGAGTCCCAGGATAACTGTGGCACGTGGAAAGGGAACCTGGGTCTCCCGCCTCACGTGGAGACGCGTCCCAATTGCCATGCCAAGACTCGAGGAGAATCCCGAGGTGTCCCTCGCACCTAGGCAGGAGTCCTGACGTCGCTGAACAAACACGTGTCTGGAAGGGCCCTACTCGTCGTAACTCGAGAATATACACCAGGTTCCGGCCGCAACTCGAGAAAAACCATGAGATTTCCCCCTCGCCGCGAGTTGAGGCCTGATTCCCCTGCACTGCATGCAGAGCAATTCCGTGTTCCACATCAAACGTGAAAGGAGCCTTGATTTCCTTGATGGCACTCCAGAGAAAACCCAAGATCACTGTCTCAAGTCTAGAGGGATCTTGAGGTCACTGGACCAAAAGGAAAGGGCTCCGTGGACCCCAAATCCACTCGAGATGAGAGCTTAGTCCCTGGCTTCGACTCAAGAGGAATACCAACTTTCCACAAGCACCTCAAGAGGAGGCTTCTCTCAGCTACAGGTATATTTGAGGGATCCTGAGTTTGTGGCCTCAAGTGGAATGGACACCGAGATGCTCTGACTCGAAGTAAGGCCGGATATCCCTGCAGTGAATTGAATGCAGGCTCGTCTTGCATCTCCCAAGACGAAGGGATGTCTGAATCCCCTGTGGAGACCACAGAGAAAGACCGAGTTCTCCGCCTCATCTCGACCGGAGGCCTCACATCCTTAGAAAACTCGAGAGGTCTGCAGAGATCAATGCTTCCAAAGGAGACGATTCCTGACTCCTCTTGAAAATGGATAGGTGTCCCAAGATCCCTGTGGCACGTGGAAAGGGACCCTGGGTCTCCCTCCTCACGTGGAGAGGCGTCCCAATTGCCATGCCAAGACTCGAGGAGAATCCCGAGGTGTCCCTCGCACCTAGGCAGGTATCCTGACGTCGCTGAATAAACACGTGTCTCGAAGGGCCCTCCCCGTCGTAACTCGAGAATATACCCCTGGTTCCGGCCGCAACTCGAGAAAAACCATGAGACTTCCCCCTCGCCGCGAGATGAGGCCCGATTCCCCTGCCCTGCGTGCAGAGCAATACCGTATTCCACATCAAAAGTGAAAGGAGCCTTGATTTCCTTGATGGCACTCCAGAGAAAACCCAAGATCACTGTCTCTAGTCTAGAGGGATCCTGAGGTCACTGGAGCAAAACGAAAGGGCTCCGTGGACTCCAAATCAACTCGAGATGAGAGCTTAGTCCCTGGCTTCGAATCAAGAGGAATACCAACTTTCCACAAGCACCTCAAGAGGAGGCTTCTCTCAGCTACAGGTATGTGATAGGGACCCTGAGTTTGTGGCATCAAGTGGAATGGACACCGAGATGCTCTGACTCGAAGTAAGGCTGGATATCCCTGAGTGAATTGAATGCAGGCTCCTCTTGCATCTCCCAAGACGAAGGGTTATCTGAATCCGCTGTGGAGCCACAGAGAAAGACCTAGTCCTCCGCCTCATCGCGACCGGAGGCCTCACATCCTTTGAAAACTCGAGAGGTCCGCAGAGATCAATGCTTCCAAAGGAGACGATGCCTGACTCCTCTTGAAAATGGATAGGAGTCCTGGGATCCCTGTGGCACGTGGAAAGGGACCCTGGGTCTCCCGCCTCGCGTGGAGACGCGTCCAAATTGCCATGCCAAGACTCGAGGAGAATCCCGAGGTGTCCCTCGCACCTAGGCAGGAGTCCAGACGTCGCTGAACAAACACGTGTCTGGAAGGGCACTCCCCATCGTAACTCGAGAATACACCCCAAGTTCGGGCCGCAACTCGAGAAAAACCATGTGACTTCCCCCTCGCCGCGAGATGAGGCCCGATTCCCCTGCACTGCGTGCAGAGCAATTCCGTGTTCCACATCAAACGTGAAAGGAGCCTTGATTTCCTTGATGGCACTCCAGAGAAAACCAAAGTTCACTGTCTCAAGTCTAGAGGGATCCTGAGGTCACTGGACCAACAGGAAAGGGCTCCGTGGACCCCAAATCAACTCGAGATGAGAGCTTAGTCCCTGGCTTCGACTCAAGAGGAATACCAACTTTCCACAAGCACCTCAAGAGGAGGTTTCTCTCAACTACAGGTATGTGAGAGGTACCCTGAGTTTGTGGCCTCAAGTGGAATGGACACCAAGATGCTCTGACTCGAAGTAAGGCCGGATATCCCTGCAGTGAATTGAATGCAGGCTCGTCTTGCATCTCCCTATAAGAAGGATTTCTGAATCCCCAGTGGAGACCACAGAGAAAGACCGAGTTCTCCGCCTCATCGCGACCAGAGGCCTCACATCCTTTGAAAACTCGAGAGGTCCGCGGAGGTCAATGCTTCCAAAGGAGACGATGCCTGACTCCTCTTGAAAATGGATAAGAGTCCCAGGATCCCTGTGGCACGTGGAAAGGGACCCTGGGTCTCCCGCCTCACGTGGAGACGTGTCCCAATTGCCATGCCAAGACTCGAGGAGAATCCCGAGGTATCCCTCGCACCTAGGCAGGAGTCCTGACGTTGCTGAACAAACACGTATCTGGAAGGGCCCTCCCCATCGTAACTCGAGAATATACCCCAGGTTCTGTCCGCAACTCGAGAAAAACCATGAGAATTCCCCTTCGCCGCGAGATGAGGCCCGATTCCCCTGCCCTGCGTGCAGAGCAATTCCATTTTCCACATCAACGTGAAAGGAGCCTTGATTTACTTGATGGCACTCCAGAGAAAACCAAAGTTCACTGTCTCAAGTCTAGAGGGATCCTGAGGTCACTGGAGCAACATGAAAGGGCTCCGTGGACCCAAAATCAACTGGAGATGAGAGCTTAGTCCCTGGCTTCGACTCAAAAGGAATACCAACTTTCCACAAGCACCTCAAGAGGAGGCTTCTCTCAGCTACAGGTATGTGAGAGGGCCCCTGAGTTTGTTGCCTCACGTGGAATGGACACCGAGATGCTCTGACTCGAAGTAAGGCCAGATATCCCTGCAGTGAATTGAATGCAGGCTCGTCTTGCATCTCCCACGATGAAGGGATGTCTGAATCCCATGTGGAAATGACAGAGAAAGACCGAGTTCTCCGCCTCATCGCGAGCGGAGGCCTCACATCCTTTGAAAACTCGAGAGGTCCGCGGAGATCAATGCTTCCAAAGGAGACGATGCCTGACTCCTCTTGAAAATGGATAGGAGTCCCAGGATCACTGCGGCACGTGGAAAGGGACCCTGGGTCTCCCGCCTCACGTGTAGACGCCTCCCAATTGCCATGCCAAGACTCGAGGAGAATGCCGAGTTGTCCC
The DNA here is from genome assembly GCF_033118175.1 of Dama dama. Lineage (NCBI taxonomy): Eukaryota > Metazoa > Chordata > Mammalia > Artiodactyla > Cervidae > Dama > Dama dama. Next base: position 392,133 of record NW_026871046.1, read on the forward strand.
TCGCTCCTAGGCAGGAGTCCTGACGTCGCTGAACAAACACGTGTCTGGAAGGGCCCTCCCCGTCGTAACTCGAGAATATACCCCAGGTTCCGGCCGTAACTCGAGAAAAACCATGAGACTTCCCCCTCGCCGTCACATTTGGCCCGATTCCCCTGGACTGCGTGCAGAGCAATTCCGTGTTCCACCTCAAACGTGAAAGGAGACTTAATTTCCTTGATGGCACTCCAGAGAAAACCCAAGATCACTGTCTCAAGTCTAGAGGGATCCTGAGGTCACTATAGCAACACGAAAGGGCTCCGTGGACCACAAATCAACTCGAGATGAGAGCTTAGTCCCTGGCTTCGACTCAAGAGGAATGCCACCTTTCCTCAAGCACCTCAAGAGGTGGCTTCTCTCAGCTATAGGTATGTGAGAGGGACCCTGAGTTTGTGGCCTCAAGTGGAATGGACACCGAGATGCTCTGACTCGAAGTAAGGCCGGATATCCCTGCAGTGAATTGAATGCAGGCTCGTCTTGCATCTCCCAAGACGAAGGGTTGTCTGAATCCGCTGTGGAGGCGAAAGAGAAAGACCTAGTCCTCCGACTCATCGCGAGCGGAGGCCTCACATCCTTTGAAAATTCGAGAGGTATGCGGAGATCAATGCTTCCAAAGGAGACGATGCCTGACTCCTCTTGAAAATGGATAGGAGTCCCAGGATCCCTGTGGCAGGTGGAAAGGGACACTGGGTCTCCCGCCTCACGTGAATTCGCGTCCAAATTGCCATGCCAAGACTCGCGGAGAATCCGGAGTTTCCCTCGCACCTAGGCAGGAGTCCTGACGTCGCTGAACAAACACGTGTCTGGAAGGGCCCTCCCCATCGTAACTCGAGAATATACCCCAGGTTCCGGCCGCAACTCGAGAAAAACCATGAGACTTCCCCCTCGCGGCGAAATGAGGCCCGATTCCCCTGCACTGCGGGCAGAGCATTTCCGTGTTCCACATCAAACGTGAAAGGAGCCTTGATTTCCTTGATGGCACTCCCGAGAAAACCCAAGATCACTGTCTCAAGTCTAGAGGGATCCTGAGGTCACTGGAGCAACACGAAAGGGCTTCGTGGACCCCAAATCAACTCGAGATGAGAGCTTAGTCCCTGCGTTTGACTCAAGAGGAATAACAACTTTCCACAAGCACCTCAAGAGGAGGATTCTCTCAGCTACAGGTATGTGAGAGGGACCCTGAGTTTGTGGCCTCAAGTGGAATGGACACCGAGATGCTCTGACTCGAAGTAAGACCGGATATCCCTGCAGTGAATTGAATGCAGGCTCGTCTTGCATCTCCCAAGACGAAGGGATGTCTGAATCCCCTGTGGAGACCACAGAGAAAGACCTAATTTTCCGCCTCATCGCGACCGGAGGCCTCACATCCTTTGAAAATTCGAGAGGTCAGCGGAGATTAATGCTTCCAAAGTAGACGATGCCTGACTCCTCTTGAAAATGGATAGGAGTCCCAGGATCCCTGTGGCACGTGGAAAGGGACCCTGGGTCTCCCGCCTCATGAGGAGATGCGTCCCCATTGCCATACCAAGACTCGAGGAGAATCCCGAGGTGTCCCTCGCACCTAGGCAGGAGTCCTGACGTCGCTGAACAAACACGTGTCTGGAAGGGCCCTACCCGTCGTACCTCGAGAATATACCCCAGGTTCCGGCCGCAACTCGAGAAAAACCATGAGATTTCCCCCTCGCCGCGAGTTGAGGCCCGATTCCCCTGCACTGCATGCAGAGCAATTCCGTGTTCCACATCAAACGTGAAAGGAGCCTTGATTTCCTTGATGGCACTCCAGAGAAAACCCAAGATCACTGTCTCAAGTCCAGAGGGATCCTGAGATCACTGGACCAACAGGAAAGGGCTCCGTGGACCCCAAATCTACTCGAGATGAGAGCTTAGTCCCTGGCTTCGACTCAAGAGGAATACCAACTTTCCACAAGCACCTCAAAGGAGGCTTCTCTCAGCTACAGGTATGTGAGAGGGCCCCTGAGTTTGTGGCCTCAAGTGGAATGGACACCGAGATGCTCTGACTCGAAGTAAGGCCGGATATCCCTGCAGTGAATTGAATGCAGGCTCGTCTTGCATCTCCCAAGACGAAGGGATGTCTGAATCCCCTGTGGAGACCACAGAGAAAGACCTAATTCTCCGCCTCATCGCGAGCGGAGGCCTCACATCCTTTGAAAACTCGAGAGGTCCGCGGAGATCAATGCTTCCAAAGGAGACGATGCCTGACTCCTCTTGAAAATGGATAGGAGTCCCAGGATCATTGTGGCACGTGGAAAGGGACCCTGGGTCTCCCGCTTCACGTGGAGAGGCGTCCCAATTGCCATGCCAAGACTCGAGGAGAATCCCAAGGTGTCCCTCGCACCTAGGCAGGAGTCCTGACGTCGCTGAACAAACACGTGTCTGGAAGGGCCCTCCCCGTCGTAACTCGAGAATATACCCCAGGTTCCGGCCGCAACTCGAGAAAAACCATGAGACTTCCCCCTCGCCGCGAGATGAGGCCCGATTCCCCTGCAATGCATGCAGAGCAATTCCGTGTTCCACATCAAACGTGAAAGGAGCCTTGATTTCCTTGATGGCACTCCAGAGAAAACCCAAGATCAATGTCTCAAGTCTAGAGGGATCCTGAGGTCACTGGAGCAACACGAAAGGGCTCCGTGGACCCCAAATCAACTCGAGATGAGAGCTTAGTCCCTGGCTTAGACTCAAGAGGTATACCAACTTTCCACAAGCACCTCAAGAGGAGGTTTCTCTCAGCTACAGGTATGTGAGAGGTACCCTGAGTTTGTCTCCTCAAGTGGAATGGACACCGAGATGCTCTGACTCGAAGTAAGGCCGGATATCCCTGCAGTGAATTGAATGCAGGCTCGTCTTGCATCTCCCTAGAAGAAGGATGTCTGAATCCCCAGTGCAGACCACAGAGAAAGACCGAGTTCTCCGCCTCATCGCGACCAGAGGCCTCACATCCTTTGAAAACTCGAGAGGTCCGCGGAGGTCAATGCTTTCAAAGGAGACGATGCCTGACTCCTCTTGAAAATGGATAAGAGTCCCAGGATCCCTGTGGCACGTGGAAAGGGACACTGGGTCTCCCGCATCACGTGGAGACGTGTCCCAATTGCCATGCCAAGACTCGAGGAGAATCCCGAGGTGTCCCTCGCACCTAGGCAGGTGTCCTGACGTCGCTGAACAAACACGTGTCTGGAAGGGCCCTCCCCGTCGTAACTCGAGAATATACCCCAGGTTCCGTCCGCATCTCGAGAAAAACCATGAGAATTCCCCCTCGCCGCGAGATGAGGCCCGATTCCCCTGCCCTGCGTGCAGAGCAATTCCATTTTCCACATCAAAAGTGAAAGGAGCCTTGATTTACTTGATGGCATTCCAGAGAAAACCCAAGTTCACTGTCTCAAGTCTAGAGGGATCCTGAAGTCACTGGAGCAACACGAAAGGGCTACGTGAACCACAAATCAACTGGAGATGAGAGCTTAGTCCCTGGCTTCGACTCAAAAGGAATACCAACTTTCCACAAGCACCTCAAGAGGAGGCTTCTCTCAGCTACAGGTATGTGAGAGGGCCCCTGAGTTTGTTGCCTCACGTGGAATGGACACCGAGATGCTCTGACTCGAAGTAAGGCCAGATATCCCTGTAGTGAATTGAATGCAGGCTCGTCTTGCATCTCCCACGATGAAGGGATGTCTGAATCCCATGTGGAGATGACAGAGAAAGACCGAGTTCTCCGCCTCATCGCGAGCGGAGGCCTCACATCCTTTGAAAACTCGAGAGGTCCGCGGAGATCAATGCTTCCAAAGGAGACGATGCCTGACTCCTCTTGAAAATGGATAGGAGTCCCAGGATCACTGTGGCACGTGGAAAGGGACCCTGGGTCTCCTGCCTCACGTGTAGACGCCTCCCAATTGCCATGCCAAGACTCGAGGAGAATGCCGAGTTGTCCCTCGCTCCTAGGCAGGAGTCCTGACGTCGCTGAACAAACACGTGTCTGGAAGGGCCCTCCCCGTCGTAACTCGAGAATATACCCCAGGTTCCGTCCGCAACTCGAGAAAAACCATGAGACTTCCCCCTCGCCGCTACATTTGGCCCGATTCCCCTGGACTGCGTGCAGAGCAATTCCGTGTTCCACCTCAAACGTGAAAGGAGACTTAATTTCCTTGATGGCACTCCAGAGAAAACCCAAGATCACTGTCTCAAGTCTAGAGGGATCCTGAGGTCACTATAGCAACACGAAAGGGCTCCGTGGACCCCAAATCAACTCGAGATGAGAGCTTAGTCCCTGGCTTCGACTCAAGAGGAATGCCAACTTTCCACAAGCACCTCAAGAGGTGGCTTCTCTCAGCTACAGGTATGTGAGAGGGACCCTGAGTTTGTGGCCTCAAGTGGAATGGACACCGAGATGCTCTGACTCGAAGTAAGGCCAGATATCCCTGCAGTGAATTGAATGCAGGCTCGTCTTGCATCTCCCAAGACGAAGGGTTGTCTGAATCCGCTGTGGAGGCGAAAGAGAAAGACCTAGTCCTCCGACTCATCGCGACCGGAGGCCTCACATCCTTTGAAAATTCGAGAGGTATTCGGAGATCAATGCTTCCAAAGGAGACGGTGCCTGACTCCTCTTGAAAATGGATAGGAGTCCCAGGATCCCTGTGGCACGTGGAAAGGGACACTGGGTCTCCCGCCTCACGTGAATACGCGTCCAAATTGCCATGCCAAGACTCGCGGAGAATCCCGAGGTTTCCCTCGCACCTAGGCAGGAGTCCTGACGTCGCTGAACAAACACGTGTCTGGAAGGGCCCTCCACGTCGTAACTCGAGAATATACCCCAGGTTCCGGCCGCAACCCGAGAAAAACCATGAGACTTCCCCCTCGCGGCGAGATGAGGCCCGATTCCCCTGCACTGCGTGCAGAGCATTTCCGTGTTCCACATCAAACGTGAAAGGAGCCTTGATTTCCTTGATGGCACTCCCGAGAAAACCCAAGATCACTGTCTCAAGTCTAGAGGGATCGTGAGGTCACTGGAGCAACACGAAAGGGCTCCGTGGACCCCAAATCAACTCGAGATGAGAGCTTAGTCCCTGCGTTTGACTCAAGAGGAATATCAACTTTCCACAAGCACCTCAAGAGGAGGCTTCTCTCAGCTACAGGTATGTGAGAGGGACCCTGAGTTTGTGGCCTCAAGTGCAATGGACACCGAGATGCTCTGACTCGAAGTAAGGCCGGATATCCCTGCAGTGAATTGAATGCAGGCTCGTCTTGCATCTCCCAAGACGAAGGGATGTCTGAATCCCCTGTGGAGACCACAGAGAAAGACCGAGTTCTCCACCTCATCATGACCGGAGGCCTCACATCCTTTGAAAACTCGAGAGGTCCGCGGAGATCAATGCTTCCAAAGGAGACGATGCCTGACTCCTCTTGAAAATGGATAGGAGTCCCAGGATCCCTGTGGCACGTGGAAAGGGACCCTGGGTCTCCCGCCTCACGTGGAGAGGCGTCCCAATTGCCATGCCAAGACTCGAGGAGAATCCCGAGGTGTCCCTCGCACCTAGGCAGGAGTCCTGACGTCGCTGAACAAACACGTGTCTGGAAGGGCCCTCCCTGTTGTAACTCCAGAATATACCCCAGGTTCCGGCCGCAACTCGAGAAAAACCATGAGACTTCCCCCTCGCCTCGAGATGAAGCCTGATTCCCCTACCCTGCGTGCAGAGAAATTCCGTATTCCACATCAAAAGTGAAAGGAGCCTTGATTTCCTTGATGGCACTCCAGAGAAAACCCAAGATCACTGTCTCAAGTCTAGAGGGATCCTGAGGTCACTGGACCAACAGGAAAGGGCTCCGTGGACCCCAAATCAACTCGAGATGAGAGCTTAGTCCCTGGCTTCGACTCAAGAGGAATACCAACTTTCTACAAGCACCTCAAGAGGAGGCTTCTCTCAGCTACAGGTATATTTGAGGGACCCTGAGTTTGTGGCCTCAAGTGCAATGGACACCGAGATGCTCTGACTTGAAGTAAGGCCGGATATCCCTGCAGTGAATTGAATGCAGGCTCGTCTTGCATCTCCCAAGACGAAGGGATGTCTGAATCCCCTGTGGAGACCACAGAAAAAGACCGAGTTCTCCCCCTCATCGCGACCAGAGGCCTCACATCATTTGAAAACTCGAGAGGTCTGCAGAGATCAATGCTTCCAAAGGAGACGATGCCCGACTCCTCTTGAAAATGCATAGGAGTCCCAGGATCACTGTGGCACGTGGAAAGGGACCCTGGGTCTTCCGCCTCACGTGGATACGCGTCCAAATTGCCATGCCAAGACTCGAGGAGAATCCCGAGGTGTCCCTCGCACCTAGGCAGGAGTCCTGACGTCGCTGAACAAACACGTGTCTGGAAGGGCCCTCCCGGTCGTTACTCGAGAATATACCCCAGGTTTCGGCTGCAACTCGAGAAAAAGCATGAGACTTCCCCATCGCCGCGAGATGAGGCCCGATTCCCCTGCACTGCGTGCAGAGCAATTCCGTGTTCCACATCAAACGTGAAAGGAACCTTGATTTCCTTGATGACACTCCAGAGAAAACCCAAGATCACTGTCTCAAGTCTAGAGGGATCCTGAGGTCACTGGAGCAACACGAAAGGGCTTCGTGGACCCCAAATCAACTCGAGATGAGAGCTTAGTCCCTGCCTTTGACTCAAGAGGAATATCAACTTTCCACAAGCACCTCAAGAGGAGGCTTCTCTCAGCTACAGGTATGTGAGAGGGCCCCTGAGTTTGTGGTCTCAAGTGGAATGGACACCGAGATGCTCTGACTCGAAGTAAGGCCGGATATCCCTGCAGTGAATTGAATGCAGGCTCGTCTTGCATCTCCCAAGACGAAGGGATGTCTGAATCCCCTGTGGAGACCACAGAGAAAGACCTAATTTTCCGCCTCATCGCGACCGGAGGCCTCACATCCTTTGAAAATTCGAGAGGTCAGCGGAGATCCATGCTCCCAAAGGAGACGATGCCTGACTCCTCTTGAAAATGGATAGGAGTCCCAGGATTGCTGTGGCACGTGGAAAGGGACCCTGGGTCTCCCGCCTCACGTGGAGACGCGTCCCAATTGCCATGCCAAGACTCGAGGAGAATCCCGAGGTGTCCCTCGCACCTAGGCAGGAGTCCTGACGTCGCTGAACAAGCACATGTCTGGAAGGGCCCTCCCCGTCGTAACTCGAGAATATACCCCAGGTTCCGGCCGCAACTCGAGAAAAACCATGAGACGTCCCCCTCGCCGCTGGATGAGGCCCAATTCTCCTGCACTTCGTGCAGAGCAATTCCGTGTTTCACATCAAACGTGAAAGGAGACTTAATTTCCTTGATGGCACTCCAGAGAAAACCCAAGATCACTGTCTCAAGTCTAGAGGGATCCTGAGGTCACTGGAGCAACACGAAAGTGCTCCATGGACCCCAAATCAACTCGAGATGAGAGCTTAGTCCCTGGCTTAGACTCAAGAGAATACCAACTTTCCACAAGCACCTCAAGAGGAAGCTTCTCTCAGCTACAGGTAGGTGAGAGGGACCCTGAGTTTGTGGCCTCAAGTGCAATGGACACCGAGATGCTCTGACTCGAAGTAAGGCCGGATATCCCTGCAGTGAATTGAATGCAGGCTCGTCTTGCATCTCCCAAGACGAAGGGATGTCTGAATCCCCTGTGGAGACCACAGAGAAAGACCTAATTCTCCGCCTCATCGCAAGCGGAGGCCTCACATCCTTTGAAAACTCGAGAGGTCCGCGGAGATCAATGCTTCCAAAGGAGACGATGCCTGACTCCTCTTGAAATGGATAGGATTCCCAGGATCCCTGTGGCACGTGGAAACGGACCCTGGGTCTCCCGCCTCACGTGGAGACGCGTCCCAATTGCCATGCCAAGACTCGAGGAGAATCCCGAGATGTCCCTCGCACCTAGGCAGGAGTCCTGTCGTCGCTGAACAAACAGGTGTCTGGAAGGGCTCTCCCCGTTGTAACTCGAGAATATACCCCAGGTTCCGGCCGCAACTCGAGAAAAACCATGAGACTTCCCCCTCGCCGCGAGACGAGGCCCGATTCCCCTGCCCTGCGTGCAGAGCAATACCGTATTCCACATCAAAAGTGAAAGGAGCCTTGATTTCCTTGATGGCACTCCAGAGAAAACCCAAGATCACTGTCTCTAGTCTAGAGGGATCCTGAGGTCACTGGAGCAACACGAAAGGGCTCCGTCGACCCCAAATCAACTCGAGATGAGAGCTTAGTCCCTGGCTTCGAATCAAGAGGAATACCAACCTTCCACAAACACGTCAAGAGGAGGCTTCTCTCAGCTACAGGTATGTGAGAGGGACCCTGAGTTTGTGGCCTCAAGTGGAATGGACACCGAGATGCTCTGACTCGAAGTAAGGCCGGATATCCCTGCAGTGAATTGAATGCAGGCTCGTCTTGCATCTCCCAAGACGAAGGGATGTCTGAATCCCCTGTGGAAACCACAGAGAAAGACCTAATTCTCCGCCTCATCGCGAGCGGAGGCCTCACATCCTTTGAAAATTCGAGAGGTATGTGGAGATCAATGCTTCCAAAGGAGACGATGCCTGACTCCTCTTGAAAATGGAAAGGAGTCCCAGGATCCCTGTGGCACGTGGAAAGGGACACTGGGTCTCCCGCCTCATGTGGAGACGCATCCAAATTGCCATGCCAAGACTCGAGGAGAATCCCGAGGTGTCCCTCGCACCTAGACAGGAGTCCTGACGTCGCTGAACAAACACGTGTCTGGAAGGGCCCTCCCCGTCGTAACTCGAGAATATACCCCAGATTCCGGCTGCAACTCGAGAAAAACCATGAGACTTCCCACTCGCGGCGAGATGAGGCCCGATTCCCCTGCACTGCGTGCAGAGCAATTCCGAGTTCCACATCAAACGTGAAAGGAGCCTTGATTTCCTTGATGGCACTCCTGAGAAAACCCAAGATCACTGTCTCAAGTCTAGAGGGATCCTGAGGTCACTGGAGCAACACGAAAGGGCTCCGTGGACCCCAAATCAACTCGAGATGAGAGCTTATTCCCTGCCTTTGACTCAAGAGGAATATCAACTTTCTCAAGCACCTCAAGAGGAGGCTTTTCTCAGCTACAGGTATGTGAGAGGGACCCTGAGTTTGTGGCCTCAAGTGGAATGGACACCGAGATGCTCTGACTCGAAGTAAGGCCGGATATCCCTGCAGTGAATTGAATGCAGGCTCGTCTTGCATCTCCCAAGACGAAGGGATATCTGAATCCCCTGTGGAGACCACAGAGAAAGATCTAATTCTCCGCATCATAGCGAACGGAGGCCTAATATCCTTTGAAAACTCGAGAGGTCCGCGGAGATCAATGCTTCCAAAGGAGACGATGCCTGACTCCTCTTGAAAATGGATAGGAGTCCCAGGATCCCTGTGGCACTTGGAAAGGGACACTGGGTCTCCCGCCTCACGTGGAGACGCGTCCCAATTGCCATGCCAAGACTCGAGGAGAATCCCGAGGTGTCCCTCGCACCTAGGCAGGAGTCCTGACGTCGCTGAACAAACACGTGTCTGGAAGGGCCCTCCCCGTCGTAACTCGAGAATATACCCCAGGTTCCGGCCGCAACTCGAGAAAAACCATGAGATTTCCCCCTTGCCGAGTGTTGAGGCCCGATTCCCCTGCACTGCATGCAGAGCAATTCCGTGTTCCACATCAAACGTGAAAGGAGCCTTGATTTCCTTGATGGCACTCCAGAGAAAACCCAAGATCACTGTCTCAAGTCTAGAGGGATCCTGAGGTCACTGGAGCAACACGGAAGGGCTCCGTGGACCCCAAATAAACTCGAGATGAGAGCTTAGTCCCTGGCTTAGACTCAAGAGGAATACCATGTTTCCACCAGCACCTCAAGAGGAGGCTTCTCTCAGCTACAGGTATGTGAGAGGGACCCTGAGTTTGTGGCCTCAAGTGGAATGGACACCGAGATGCTCTGACTCGAAGTAAGTCCGAATATCCCTGCAGTGAATTGAATGCAGGCTCGTCTTGCATCTCCCAAGACGAAGGGATGTCTGAATCCCCTGTGCAGAACACAGAGAAAGACCTAGTCCTCCGCCTCATCGTGACCGGAGGCCTCACATCCTTTGAAAACTCGAGAGGTCTGCAGAGATCAATGCTTCCAAAGGAGACGATGCCTGATTCCTCTTGAAAATGCATAGGAGGCCCAGGATCACTGTGGCACGTGGAAAGGGACACTGGGTCTCCCGCCTCACATGGAGATGCCTCCCAATTGCCATGCCAAGACTCGAGGAGAATTCCGAGGTGTATCTCGCACCTAGGCAGGAGTCCTGACGTCGCTGAACAAACACGTGTCTGGAAGGGCCCTCCCCGTCGTAACTCGAGAATATACCCCAGATTCCGGCCGCAACTCGAGAAAAACCATGAGACTTCCCCCTCGCCGTGAGATGAGGCCCGATTCCCCTGCAATGCGTGCAGAGCAATTCCATATTCCACATCAAAAATGAAAGGAGCCTTGATTTCCTTGATGGCACTCCACAGAAAACCCAAGATCACTGTCTCTAGTCTAGAGGTATCCTGAGGTAACTGTAGAAACACGAAAGGGCTCCGTGGACCCCAAATCAACTCGAGATGAGAGCTTAGTCCCTGGCTTCGACTCAAGACGATTACCAACTTTCCACAAGCACCTCAAGAGGAGGCTTCTCTCAGCTACAGGTATGTGAGAAGGACCCTGAGTTTGTGGCCTCAAGTGGAATGGACACCGAGATGCTCTGACTCGAAGTAAGGCCGCATATCCCTGCAGTGAATTGAATGCAGGCTCGTCTTGCATCTCCCAAGACGAAGGGATGTCTTAATCCCCTGTGGAGACCACAGAGAAAGACGTAGTTCTCTGCCTCATCGCGACCGGAGGCCTCACATCCTTTGAAAACTAAAGACTTCCGCGGAGATCAATGCTTCCAAAGGAGACGATGCCTGACTCCTCTTGAAAATGGATAGGAGTCCCAGGATAACTGTGGCACGTTGAAAGGGACACTGGGTCTCCCGCCTCACGTGGAGACGCGACCCAATTGCCATGCCAAGACTCGAGGAGAATCCCGAGGTGTCCCTCGCTCCTAGGCAGGAGTCTTGACGTCGCTGAACAAACACGTGTCTGGAAGTGCCCTCCCCGTCGTAACTCGAGAATATACCCCAGGTTCCGGCCGCAACTCGAGAAAAACCATGAGATTTCCCCCTTGCCGAGTGTTGAGGCCCGATTCCCCTGCACTGCATGCAGAGCAATTCCGTGTTCCACATCAAACGTGAAAGGAGCCTTGATTTCCTTGATGGCACTCCAGAGAAAACCCAAGATCACTGTCTCAAGTCTAGAGGGATCCTAAGGTCACTGGAGCAACACGAAAGGGCTCCGTGGACCCAAAATCAACTCGAGATGAGAGCTTAGTCCCTGACTTCGACTCAAGAGGAATACCAACTTTCCACAAGCACATCAAGAGGAGGCTTCTCTCAGCTACAGGTATGTGAGAGGGCCCCTGAGTTTGTGGCCTCAAGTGGAATGGACACCGAGATGCTCTGACTCGAAGTAAGGCCGGATATCCCTGCAGTGAATTGAATGCAGGCTCGTCTTGCATCTCCCAAGACGAAAGGATGTCTGAATCCCCTGTGGAGACCACAGAGAAAGACCTAGTTCTCCGCCTCATCGCGACCGGAGGCCTCACATCCTTTGAAACCTCGAGAGGTCCACGGAGATCAATGCTTCCAAAGGAGACGATGCCTGACTCCTCTTGAAAATGGATAGGAGTCCCAGGATCCCTGTGTCACGTGGAAAGGGACCCTGGGTCTCCCGCCTCACGTGGAGACGCGTCCCAATTGCCATGCCAAGACTCGAGGAGAATCCCGAGGTGTCCCTCGCACCTAGGCAGGAGTCCTGACGTTGCTGAACAATCCTGTGTCTGGAAGGGCCCTCCCCGTCGTAACTCGAGAATATACCCCAGGTTCCGGCCGCAACTCGAGAAAAACCATGAGACTTCCCCCTCGCCGCTACATGAGGCCATATTCCCCTGCAATGCGTGCAGAGCAATTCCGCGTTCCACATCAAACGTGAAAGGAGCCTTGATTTCCTTGATGGCACTCCAGAGAAAACCCAAGATCACTGTCTCAAGTCTAGAGGGATCCTAAGGTCACTGGAGCAACACGAAAGGGCTCCGTGGACCCAAAATAAACCGAGATGAGAGCTTAGTCCCTGGCTTCGACTCAAGAGGAATACCAACTTTCCACAAGCACATCAAGAGGAGGCTTCTCTCAGCTACAGGTATGTGAGAGGGCCCCTGAGTTTGTGGCCTCAAGTGGAATGGACACCGAGATGCTCTGACTCGAAGTAAGGCCGGATATCCCTGCAGTGAATTGAATGCAGGCTCGTCTTGCATCTCCCAAGACGAAAGGATGTCTGAATCCCCTGTGGAGACCACAGAGAAAGACCTAGTTCTCCGCCTCATCGCGACCGGAGGCCTCACATCCTTTGAAACCTCGAGAGGTCCACGGAGATCAATGCTTCCAAAGGAGACGATGCCTGACTCCTCTTGAAAATGGATAGGAGTCCCAGGATCCCTGTGTCACGTGGAAAGGGACCCTGGGTCTCCCGCCTCACGTGGAGACGCGTCCCAATTGCCATGCCAAGACTCGAGGAGAATCCCGAGGTGTCCCTCGCACCTAGGCAGGAGTCCTGACGTTGCTGAACAAACCTGTGTCTGGAAGCGCCCTCCCCGTCGTAACTCGAGAATATACCCCAGGTTCCGGCCGCAACTCGAGAAAAACCATGAGACTTCCCCCTCGCCGCTACATGAGGCCATATTCCCCTGCAATGCGTGCAGAGCAATTCCGTGTTCCACATCAAACGTGAAAGGAGCCTTGATTTCCTTGATGGCACTCCAGAGAAAACCCAATATCACTGTCTCAAGTCTAGAGGGATCCTGAGGTCACTGGAGCAACACGAAAGGGCTCCGTGGACCCCAAATCAACTCGAAATGAGAGCTTCGTCCCTGGCTTCAACTCAAGAGGAATACGAACTTTCCACAAGCCCCTCAAGAGGAGGCTTCTCTCAGCTACAGGTATGTGAGAGGGCCCCTGAGTTTGTGGCCTCAAGTGGAATGGACACCGAGACGCTCTGACTCGAAGTAAGGCCGGATATCCCTGCAGTGAATTGAATGCAGGCTCATCTTGCATCTCCCAAGACGAAGGGATGTCTGAATCCCCTGTGCAGAACACAGAGAAAGACCTAATTCTCCGCCTCATCCCGAGCGGAAGCCTCACATCCTTTGAAAACTCAAGAGGTCCGCGGAGATCAATGCTTCTAAAGGAGACGATGCCTGACTCCTCTTGAAAATGGATAGGAGTCCCAGGATTGCTGTGGCACGTGGAAAGGGACCCTGGGTCTCCCGCCTCACGTGGAGACGCGTCCCAATTGCCATGCCAAGACTCGAGGAGAATCCCGAGGTGTCCCTCGCACCTAGGCAGGAGTCCTGACGTCGCTGAACAAACACGTGTCTGGAAGGGCCCTCCCGTCGTAACTCGAGAATATACCCCAGGTTCCGGCCGCAACTCGAGAAAAACCATGAGACGACCCCCTCGCCGCTGGATGAGGCCCGATTCCCCTGCACTGCGTGCAGAACAATTCCGTGTTCCACATCAAACGTGAAAGGAGCCTTGATTTCCTTGATGGCACTCCAGAGTAAACCCAAGTTCACTGTCTCAAGTCTAGAGGGATCCTGAGGTCACTGGAGCAACACGAAAGGGCTCCGTGGACCACAAATCAACTCGAGATGAGAGCTTAGTCCCTGGCTTCGACTCAAGAGGAATACCCACTTTCCACAAGCACCTGAAGAGGAGGCTTCTCTCAGCTACAGGTATGTGAGAGGGACCCTGAGTGTGTGGCCTCAAGTGGAATGGACACCGAGATGCTCTGACTCGAAATAAGGCCAGATATCCCTGCAGTGAATTGAATGCAGGCTCGTCTTGCATCTCCTAAGACAAAAGGATGTCTGAATCCCCTGTGGAGATGACAGAGAAAGACCGAGTTCTCCGCCTCATCGCGAGCGGAGGCCTCACATCCTTTGAAAACTCGAGAGGTCCGCGGAGATCAATGCCTCCAAAGGAGACGATGCCTGACTCCTCTTGAAAATGGATAGGAGTCCCAGGATACATGTGGCACGTGGACAGGGACCCTGGGTCTCCCGCCTCACATGGAGACGCGTCCCAATTGCCATGCCAAGACTCGAGGAGAATCCCGAGGTGTCCCTCGCACCTAGGCAGGAGTCCTGAGGTCGCTGAACAAACACGTGTCTGGAAGGGCCCTCCCCGTCGTAACTCGAGAATATACCCCAGGTTACAGCCGCAACTCGAGAAAAACCATGAGACTTCCCCCTCGACGCAGGATGAGGCCCAATTCCCTTGCACTGCGTGCAGAGCAATTCCGTGTTCCACATCAAACGTGAAAGGAGCCTTGATTTCCTTGATGGCACTCCAGAGAAAACCCAAGATCACTGTCTCAAGTCTAGAGGGATCCTGAGGTCACTGGAGCAACAGGAAAGGGCTCCGTGGACCCCAAATAAACTCGAGATGAGAGCTTAGTCCCTGGTTTCGACTCAAGAGGAATACCAAGTTTCCACCAGCACCTCAAGAGGAGCCTTCTCTCAGCTACAGGTATGTGAGAGGGACCCTGAGTTTGTGGCCTCAAGTGCAATGGACACCGAGATTCTCTGACTCGAAGTTAGACCGGATATCCCTGCATTGAATTGAATGCAGGCTCGTCTTGCATCTCCCAAGACGAAGGGATGTCTGAATCCCCTGTTGAGAGCACAGAGAAAGACCTAGTCCTCCGACTCATCGCGACCGGAGGCCTCACATCCTTTGAAAACTCGAGAGGTCCGCGGAGATCAATGCTTCCAAAGGAGACGATGCCTGACTCCTCTTGAAAATGGATAGGAGTCCGAGGATCCCTGTGGCACGTGGAAAGGGACCCTGGGTCTCCCGCCTCACGTGGAGATGCGTCCCATTGCCAAGCCAAAACTCGAGGAGAATCTCGAGGTGTCCCTCGCAACTAGGCAGGAGTCCTGACGTCGCTGAAAAAACACGTGTCTCAAAGGGCCCTCCCCGTCATAACTCGAGAATATACCCCAGGTTCTGGCCGCAACTCGAGAAAAACCATGAGACTTCCCCCTCGCCGCGAGATGAAGCCCGATTCCCCCGCACTGCGTGCAGAGCAATTCCGTGTTCCACATCAAACGTGAAAGGAGCCTTGATTTCCTTGATGGCACTCCAGTGAAAACCCAAAGTCACTGTCTCTAGTCTAGAGGGATCCTGCGGTCACTGAAGCAACACGAAAGGGCTCCATGGACCCCAAATCATCTAGAGATGACAGCTTAGTCCCTGGCTTCGACTCAAGAGGAATACCAACTTTCCACAAGCACCTCAAGAGGAGGCTTCTCTCAGCTACAGGTATGTGAGAGGGAACCTGAGTTTGTCGCCTCAAGTGGAATGGACACCGAGATGCTCTGACTCGAAGTAAGGCCGGATATCCAAGCACTGAAATGAATGCAGGCTCGTCTTGCATCTCGCAAGAGGAAGGGATGTCTAAATCCGCTGTGGAGACCACAGAGAAAGACCTAGTCCTCCGCCTCATCGCGACCGGAGGCCTCACATCCTTTGAAAATTCGAGAGGTCCGCGGAGATCAATGCTTCCAAAGGAGACGATGCCTGACTCCTCTTGAAAATGGATAGGAGTCCCAGGATCCCTGTGGCACTTGGAAAGGGACCCTGGGTTTCCCGCCTCACGTGGAGACGCGTCCCAATTGCCATGCCAAGACTCTAGGAGAATCCCGAGGTGTCCCTCGCACCTAGGCAGGAGTCCTGACGTCGCTGAACAAACACGTGTCTGCAAGGGCCCTCCCCGTCGTAACTCAAGAATATACCCCAGGTTCCGGCCGCAACTCGAGAAAAACCATGAGACTTCCCCCTCGCCGCTGGATGAAGCCCGAATCCCCTGCACTGCGTGCAGAACAATTCCGTGTTCCACATCAAACGTGAAAGGAGCCTTGATTTCCTTGATGGCACTCCAGAGTAAACCCAAGATCACTGTCCCAAGTCTAGAGGGATCCTGAGGTCCCTGGAGCAACACGAAAGGGCTCCGTGGACCCCAAATCAACTCGAGATGAGAGCTTAGTCCCTGGCTTCGACTCAAGAGGAATACCCACTTTCCACAAGCACCTCAAGAGGAGGCTTCTCTCAGCTACAGGTATGTGAGAGTGACCCTGAGTTTGTGGCCTCAAGTGGAATGGACACCGAGATGCTCTGACTCGAAGTAAGGCCGGATGTCCCTGCAGTGAATTGAATGCAGGCTCGTCTTGCAACTGCCTAGAAGAAGGGATGTCTGAATCCCCTATGGAGACCACAGAGAAAGACCGAGTTCTCCGCCTCATCGCGACCAGAGGCCTCACATCCTTTGAAAACTCGAAAGGTCCACGGAGGTCAATGCTTCCAAAGGAGACGATTCCTGACTCCTCTTGAAAATGGATAGGAGTCCCGGGATCCCTGTGGCACGTTGAAAGGGACCCTGGGTCTCCCGCCTCACGTGGAGACGCGTCCCAATTGCCATGCCAAGACTCGAGGAGAATCCCGAGGTGTCCCTCGCACCTAGGCAGGAGTCCTGACGTCGCTGAACAAACACGTGTCTGGAAG
Source organism: Dama dama (assembly GCF_033118175.1). Lineage (NCBI taxonomy): Eukaryota > Metazoa > Chordata > Mammalia > Artiodactyla > Cervidae > Dama > Dama dama. The sequence continues at coordinate 408,891 of NW_026871046.1, forward strand.
GGCCCTCCCCGTCGTAACTCGAGAATATACCCCAGGTTCCGGCCGCAACTCGAGAAAAACCAAGAGACTTCCCCCTCGCCGCGAGATGAGGCCCGATTCCCCTGCACTGCCTGCAGAGCAATTCCGTGTTCCACATCAAACGTGAAAGGAGCCTTGATTTCCTTAATGGCACTCCAGAGAAAACCCAAGATCACTGTCTCTAGTCTAGAGGGATCCTGAGGTCACTGGGGCAACACGAAAGGGCTCTGTGGACACCAAATCAATTCGAGATGATAGCTTAGTCCCTGGCTTCGACTCAAGAGAAATACCAACTTTCCAAAAGCACCTCAAGAGGAGGCTTCTCTCAGCTACAGGTTTGTGAGAGGGACCCTGAGTTTGTGGCATCAAGTGGAATGGACACCGAGATGCTCTGACTCGAAGTAAGGCCGGATATCCCTGCAGTGAATTGAATGCAGGCTCGTCTTGCAACTCCCTAGAAGAAGGGATGTCTGAATCCCCTGTGGAGACCACAGAGAAAGACCGAGTTCTCCGCCTCATCGCGACCAGAGGCCTCACATCCTTTGAAAACTCGAAAGGTCCGCGGAGGTCAATGCTTCCAAAGGAGACGATGCCTGACTCCTCTTGAAAATGGATAGGAGTCCCGGGATCCATGTGGCACGTGGAAAGGGACACTGGGTCTCCCGCCTCACGTGGAGACGCGTCCCAATTGCCATGCCAAGACTCGAGGAGAATCCCGAGGTGTCCCTCGCACCTAGGCAGGAGTCCTGACGTCGCTGAACAAACACGTGTCTGGAAGGGCCCTCCCCGTCGTAAATCGAGAATATACCCCAGGTTCCGGCCGCAACTCGAGAAAAACCAAGAGACTTCCCCCTCGCCGCGAGATGAGGCCCGATTCCCCTGCACTGCGTGCAGAGCAATTCCGTGTTCCACATCAAACGTGAAAGGAGCCTTGATTTCCTTAATGGCACTCCAGAGAAAACCCAAGATCACTGTCTCTAGTCTAGAGGGATCCTGAGGTCACTGGGGCAACACGAAAGGGCTCTGTGGACCCCAAATCAATTCGAGATGATAGCTTAGTCCCTGGCTTCGACTCAAGAGAAATACCAACTTTCCAAAAGCACCTCAAGAGGAGGCTTCTCTCAGCTACAGGTATGTGAGAGGGACCCTGTGTTTGTGGCCTCAAGTGGAATGGACACCGAGAGGCTCTGACTCGAAGTAATGCCGGATATCCCTGCAGTCAATTGAATGCAGGCTCCTCTTGGATCTCCCAAGATAAAGGGATGTCTGAATCCCCTGTGGAGACCACAGATAAAGACCTCGTTCTCCGCCTCATGGCGACCGGAGGCCTCACATCCTTTGAAAACTCTTGAGGTCCACAGACATCAATGCTTCCAAAGGAGACGATTCCTGACTCCTCTTGAAAATGGATAGGAGTCCCAGGATCACTGTGGCACATGGAAAGGGACCCTGGGTCTCCCGCCTCACGTGGATACCCGTCCCAATTGCCATGCCAAGACTCGAGGAGAATCCCGAGGTGTCCCTCGCACCTAGGCAGGAGTCCTGACGTCGCTGAACAAACACGTGTCTGGAAGGGCCCTCCCCGTCGTAACTCGAGAATATACCCCAGGTTCCGGCCGCAACTCGAGAGAAACCATGAGACTTCCCCCTCGCCGCGAGATGAGGCCCGATACCCTAGCACTGCGTGCAGAGCAATTCTGTGTTCCACATCAAACGTGAAAGGAGCCTTGATTTCCTTGATGGCACTCCAGAGAAAACCCAAGATCACTGTCTCAAGTCTAGAGGGATCCTGTGGTCACTGTAGCAACACGAAAGGTCTCCATGGACCCCAAATCAACTAGAGATGAGAGCTTAGTCCCTGGCTTCGACTCAAGAGGAATACCAACTTTCCACATGCACCTCAAGAGGAGGTTTCGCTCAGCTACAGGTATGTGACAGAGACCCTGAGTTTGTGGCCTCAAGTGGAATGGACACCGAGATGCTCTGACTCGAAGTAAGGCCGGATATCCCTGCAGTGAATTGAATGCAGGCTCGTTTTGCATCTCCCAAGACGAAGGGTTGTCTGAATCCCCTGTGGAGACCACAGAGAAAGACCTAGTCCTCCGCCTCAATGCGACCGGAGGCCTCACATCCTTTGAAAACTCAAGAGGTCCGCGGAGATCATTGCTTCCAAAGGAGACGATGCCTGACTCCTCTTGAAAATGGATAGGAGTCCCAGGATTCCTGTGGCACGTGGAAAGGGAATCTGGGTCTCCCGCCTCACGTGGAGACGCCTCCCAATTGCCTTGCCAAGACTCGAGGAGAATCCCGAGGTGTCTCTCGCACCTAGGCAGGAGTCCTGATGTCGGTGAACAAACACGTGTCTGGAGGGGCTCTCCCCGTCGTAACTCGAGAATATATCCCAGGTTCCGCCCGCAACTCGAGAAAAACCATGAGACTTCCCCCTCGCCGCGAGATGAGGCCCGATTCCCCTGCACTGCATGCAGAGCAATTCCGTGTTCCACATCAAACGTGAAAGGAGCCTTGATTTCCTTGATTGCACTCCGGAGAAAACCCAAGATCACTGTCTCAAGTCTAGAGGGATCCTGAGGTCACTGGAGCAACACGAAAGGGCTCCGTGGACCCCAAATCAACTCGAGATGAGAGCTTAGTCCCTGGCTTCGAATCAAGAGGAATATCAACTTTCGACAAGCACCTCAAGAGGAGGCTTTTCTCAGCTACATGTATGTGAGAGGGACCCTGAGTTTGTGGCCTCAAGTGGAATGGACACCGAGATGCTCTGACTTGAAGTAAGGCCGGATATCCCTGCAGTGAATTGAATGCAGGCTCGTCTTGCATCTCCCAAGACGAAGGGATGTCTGAATCCCCTGTGGAGACCACAGAGAAAAACCTAGTCCTCAACCTCAACGCGACCGGAGGCCTCACATCCTTTGAAAATTCGAGAGGTCGGCGGAGATCAATGCTTCCAAAGGAGACGATGCCTGACTCCTCTTGAAAATGGATAGGAGTCCCAGGATCCCTGTGGCACGTGGAAAGGGACCCTGGGTCTCCCGCCTCACGTGGAGACGCGTCCCAATTGCCATGCCAAGACTCGAGGAGAATCCCGAAGTGTCCCTCGCACCTAGGCAGGAGTCCTGACGTCGCTGAACAAACACGTGTCTGGAGGGGCCCTCCCCGTCGTAACTCGAGAATATAACCCAGGTTCCGCCCGCAACTCGAGAGAAACCATGAGACTTCCCCCTCGCCGCGAGATGAGGCCCGATACCCTAGCACTGCGTGCAGAACAATTCCGTGTTCCACATCAAACGTGAAAGGAGCCTTGATTTCCTTGATGGCACTCCAGAGAAAACCCAAGATCACTGTCTCAAGTCTAGAGGGATCCTGAGTTCACTGGAGCAACAGGAAAGGGCTCCGTGGACCCCAAATCAACTCGAGATGAGAGCTTACTCCCTGGCTTCGACTCAAGAGGAATACCAACTTTCCACAAGCACCTCAAGAGGAGGCTTTTCTCAGCAATAGGTATGTGAGAGGGACCCTGAGTTTGTGGCCTCAAGTGGAATGGACACCGAGATGCTCTGACTCGAAGTAAGGCCGTATATCCCTGCAGTGAATTGAATGCAGGCTTGTCTTCCATCTCCCAAGACGAAGGGATGACTTAATCCCCTGTGGAGACCACCGAGAAAGACCTAGTCCTCCGCCTCAACGCGACCGGAGGCCTCATATCCTTTGAAAACTCGAGAAGTCTGCGGAGATCAATGCTTCCAAAGGAGAGGATGCCGGACTCCTCTTGAAAATGGATAGGAGTCCCAGGATCCCTGTGGCACGTGGAAAGGGACCCTGGGTCTCCCGCCTCACGTGGAGTCCCGTCCCAATTGCCATGGCAAGACTCGAGGAGAATTCCGCGGTGTCCCTCGCACCTAGCCAGGAGTCCTGACGTCGCTGAACAAACACGTGTCTGGAAGGGCCCTCCCGGTCGTAACTCAAGAATATACCCCAGGTTCCGGCCGCAACTCTAGAAAAACCATGAGACTTCCCCCTCGCCGCGAGATGAGGCCCGATTTCCCTGCACTGCGTGCAGAGCAATTCCATGTTCCACATCAAACGTGAAAGGAGCCTTGATTTCCTTGATGGCACTCCAGAGAAAACCCAAGATCACTGTCTCAAGTCTAGAGGGATCCTGAGGTCACTGGAGCAACACGAAAGGTCTCCATGGACCCCAAATCAACTCGAGATGAGGGCTTAGTCCCTGGCTTCGACTCAAGAGGAATACCAACTTTCCACAAGCACCTCAAGAGGAGGCTTCTCTCAGCTACAGGTATCTGAGACGGACCCTGAGTTTATGGCCCCAAGTGGAATGGACACCGAGATGCTCTGACTCGAAGTAAGGCCGGATATCCCTGCAGTGTATTGAATGCAGGCTCGTCTTGCATCTCCCAAGATGAATGGATGTCTGAATCCCCTGTGGAAAACACAGAGAAAGACCTAGTTCTCCGCCTCATCGCGACGGGAGTCCTCACATCCTTTGAAAACTCGAGAGGACTGCGGAGATCAATGCTTCCGAAGGAGACGTTGCCTGACTCCTCTTGAAAATGCATAGGAGTCCCAGGATCCCTGTGGCACGTGGAAAGGGACGGTGGGTCTCCCACCTCACGTGGAGATGCGTCCCAATTGCCATGCCAAGACTCGAGGAGAATCCCGAGGTGTCCCTCGCCCCTAGGCAGGAGTCATGATGTCGCTGAACAAACACGTGTCTGGAAGGGCCCTCCCCGTCGTAACTCGAGAATATACCCCTGGTTCCGGCCGCAACTCGAGAAAAATCATGAGACTTCCCCCTCGCCGCAACATGAGGCCCGATTCCCCTGCACTGCATGCAGAGCAATTCCGTGTTCCACATCAAACGTGAAAGGAGACTTGATTTCCTTGATGGCACTCCAGCGAAAACCCAAGATCACTGTCTCAAGTCTAGAGGGATCCTGAGGTGACTGGAGCAACATGAAGGGGCTCTGCGGACCCCAAATCAAATCGAGATGAGAGCTTAGTCCCTGGCTTCGACTCAAGAGGAATACCAACTTTCCACAAGCACCTCAAGAGGAGGCTTCTCTCAGCTATAGGTATGTGAGAGGGACCCTGAATTTGTGGCCTCAAGTGGAATGGACACCGAGATGCTCTGACTCGAACTAAGGCCGGATATCCCTGCAGTGAATTGAATGCAGGCTCGTCTTGCATCTCCCAAGACGAAGGGATGTCTGAATCCCCTGTGGAGACCTCAGAGAAAGAACTAGTTCTCCGTATCATCGCGACCGGAGGTCTCACATCCTTTGAAAACTCGAGAGGTCCGCGGAGATCAGTGCGTCCAAAGGAGACGATGCCTGACTCCTCTTGAAAATGCATAGGAGTCCCAGGATCCCTTTGCAACGTGAAAAGGGACCCTGGGTCTCCCGCCTCACGTGGAGACCCGTCCCAATTGCCATGCCAAGACTTGGGGAGAATACCGAGGTGTCCATCGAACCTAGGCAGGAATTCTGACTTCGCTGAACAAACACGTGTCTGGAAGGGCCCTCCCCGTCGTAATTCGAGAATATACCCCAGGTTCCGGCTGCAACTCGAGAAAAACCATGAGACTTCCCCCTCGCCGCGAGATGAGGCCCGATTCCCCTGCTCTGCGTGCAAAGCAATTCCGTGTTCCATATCAAACGTGAAAGGAGCCTTGATTTCCTTGATGGCACTCCAGAGAAAACCCAAGATCACTGTCTCAAGTCTAGAGGGATCCTGAGGTCACTGTAGCAACAGAAAAGGGCTCCGTGGAGACCAAATCAACTGGAGATGAGAGCTTAGTCCCTGGCCTCGACTCAAGAGGAATACCAACTTTCCACAAGCACCTCAAGAGGAGGCTTCTCTCAGCTACATGTATGTAAGAGGGACCCTGAGTTTGTGGCCTCAAGTGGAATGGACACCGAGATTCTCTGACTCGAAGTAAGGCCGGATATCCCTGCAGTGAATTGAATGCAGGCTCCTCTTGCATCTCCCAAGACGAAGGTATGTCTGAATCCCCTGTGGAGCCCACAGAGAAAGACCTAGTTCTCCGCCTCATCGCGACCGGAGGCCTCATATCCTTTGAAAACTCGAGAGGTCCGCGGAGATGAATGCTTCCAAAGGAGACGATGCATGACTCCTCTTGAAAATGGATAGGAGTCCCAGGATCCCTGTGGCACGTGGAAAGGGACCCTGGGTCTCCCGCCTCACGTGGAGACGCGTCCCAATTGCCATGTCAAGACTCGAGGAGAATCCCGAGGTGTCCCTCGCACCTAGGCAGGAGTCCTGACGTCGCTGAACAAACACATGTCTGGAAGGGCCCTCCCCGTCGTAACTCGAGAATATACCCCAGGTTCCGGCCGCAACTCGAGAATAACCATGAGACTTCCCCCTCGCCGCGAGATGAGACCCGATTCCCCTGGACTGCGTGCAGAGCAATTCCGTGATCCACATCAAAGGTGAAAGGGGCCTTGATTTCCTTGATGGCACTCCAGAGAAATCCCAAGATCACTGTCTCAAGTCTAGAGGGGTCCTGAGGTCACTGGAGCAACAAGAAAGGGCTCCGTGGACCCCAAATCACCTCGAGATGAGAGCTTATTCCCTGGTTTCGACTCAAGAGGAATACCAACTTTCCACAAGCACCTCAAGAGGAGGCTTCTCTCAGCTACAGGTATGTGAGAGGGACCCTTAGTTTGTGGCCTCAAGTGGAATGGACACCGAGATGCTCTGACTCGAAGTAAGGCCGGATATCCCTGCAGTGAATTGAATGCAGGCTCGTCTTGCATCTCCCAAGACAAAGGGTTGTCTGAATCCCCTGTGGAGACCACAGAGAAAGTCCTAGTTCTCGCCACATTGCGACCGGAGTACTCACATCCTTTGAAAATTCGAGAGGTCCGCGGAGATCAATGCTTCCAAAGGAGACGATGCCTGACTCATCTTGAAAATGGATAGGAGTCCCAGGATCCCTGTGGCACGTGGAAAGGGACCCTGGGTCTCCCGCCTCACGTGGAGACGCGTCCCAATTGCCATGCCAGGATTGGAAGAGAATCTCGAGGTGTCCCTCACACCTAGGCAGGAGTTCTGACGTCGCTGAAGAAACACGTGTCTGGAAGGGCCCTCCCCGTCGTAACTCGAGAATATACAACAGGTTCCGGCTGCAACTCGAGAAAAACCATGAGACTTCCCCCTCGCCGCGAGATGAGGCCCGATTCCCCTGCACTGCGTGCAGAGCAATTCCGTGTTCCACATCAAACGTGAAAGGAGCCTTGATTTCCTTGATGGCACTCCAGAGAAAACCCAAGATAACTGTCTCAAGTCTAGAGGGATCCTGAGGACACTGTAGCAACACGAAAGTGCTCCGTGGACCCCAAATCAACTCGAGATGAGAGCTTAGTCCCTTGCTTCGACTCAAGAGGAATACCAACTTTCCACACGCACCTCAAGAGGAGGCTTCTCTCAGCTATAGGTATGTTAGAGGGACCCTGAATTTGTGGCCTCAAGTGGAATGGACACCGAGATGCTCTGACTCGAACTAAGGCCGGATATCCCTACAGTGAATTGAATGCAGGCTCGTCTTGCATCTCCCAAGACGAAGGGATGTCTGAATCCCCTGTGGAGACCTCCGAGAAAAAACAAGTTCTCCGCATCATCGCGACCGGAGGTCTCACATCCTTTGAAAATTCGAGAGGTCCGTGGAGATCAGTGCGTCCAAAGGAGACGATGCCTGAGTCCTCTTGAAAATGGATAGGTGTCCCAGGATCCCTTTGGCACGTGAAAAGGGACCCTGGGTCTCCCGCCTCACGTGGAGACGCGACCCAATTGCCATGCCAAGACTTGGGGAGAATACCGAGGTGTCCATCGAACCTAGGCCGGAGTCCTGACGTCGCTGAACAAACACGTGTCTGGAAGGGCCCTCCCCGTCGTAACTCGAGAATATAGCCTAGGTTCCGGCTGCAACTCGAGAAAAACCATGAGACTTCTCCCTCGCCGTGAGATGAGGCCCGATTCCCCTGCTCTGCGTGCAGAGCAATTCCGTGTTCCACATCAAACGTGAAAGGAGCCTTGATTTCCTTGATGGCACTCCAGAGAAAACCCAAGATCACTGGCTCTAGTCTAGAGGGATCCTGAGGTCACTGTAGCAACAGGAAAGGGCTCCGTGGACCCCAAATCAACTCGAGATGAGAGCTTAGTCCCTGGCTTCGACTCAAGAGTAATTCCAAATTTCCACAAGCACCTCAAGAGGAGGCTTCTCTCAGCTACAGGTATGTGAGAGGGACCCTGAGTTTGTGGCCTCAATTGGAATGGACACCGAGATGCTCTGACTTGAAGTAAGGCCGGATATCCCTGCAGTGAATTGAATGCAGGCTCGTCTTGCATCTCCCAAGACGAAGGGACGTCTGAATCCCCTGTGGAGACCACTGAGAAAGACCTAGTTCTTCGCCTCATCGCGACCGGAGGCCTCACGTCCTTTGAAAATTCGATAGGTCCGCGGAGATCAATGCTTCCAAAGGAGACGATGCCTGACTCCTCTTTAAAATGGATAGGAGTCCCAGGATCCGTGTGGCACGTGGAAAGGGACCCTGGGTCTCCCGCCTCACGTTTAGGCGCGTCCCAGTTGCCATGCCAAGATTCGAGGAGAATCTCGAGGTGTCCCTCGCACCTAGGCAGGAGTCCTGACGTCGCTGAACAAACACGTGTCTGGAAGGGCCCTCCCCGTCGTAACTCGAGAATATACCCCAGGTTCCGACCGCAACTCGAGAAAAACCATGAGACTTCCCCCTCGCCGCAACATGAGGCCCGATTCCCCTGCACTGCATGCAGAGCAATTCCGTGTTCCACATCAAACGTGAAAGGAGACTTGATTTCCTTGATGGCACTCCAGCGAAAACCCAAGATCACTGTCTCAAGTCTAGAGGGATCCTGAGGTGACTGGAGCAACATGAAGGGGCTCTGCGGACCCCAAATCAAATCGAGATGAGAGCTTAGTCCCTGGCTTCGACTCAAGAGGAATACCAACTTTCCACAAGCACCTCAAGAGGAGGCTTCTCTCAGCTATAGGTATGTGAGAGGGACCCTGAATTTGTGGCCTCAAGTGGAATGGACACCGAGATGCTCTGACTCGAACTAAGGCCGGATATCCCTGCAGTGAATTGAATGCAGGCTCGTCTTGCATCTCCCAAGACGAAGGGATGTCTGAATCCCCTGTGGAGACCTCAGAGAAAGAACTAGTTCTCCGTATCATCGCGACCGGAGGTCTCACATCTTTGAAAACTCGAGAGGTCCGCGGAGATCAGTGCGTCCAAAGGAGACGATGCCTGACTCCTCTTGAAAATGCATAGGAGTCCCAGGATCCCTTTGCAACGTGAAAAGGGACCCTGGGTCTCCCGCCTCACGTGGAGACCCGTCCCAATTGCCATGCCAAGACTTGGGGAGAATACCGAGGTGTCCATCGAACCTAGGCAGGAATTCTGACTTCGCTGAACAAACACGTGTCTGGAAGGGCCCTCCCCGTCGTAATTCGAGAATATACCCCAGGTTCCGGCTGCAACTCGAGAAAAACCATGAGACTTCCCCCTCGCCGCGAGATGAGGCCCGATTCCCCTGCTCTGCGTGCAAAGCAATTCCGTGTTCCATATCAAACGTGAAAGGAGCCTTGATTTCCTTGATGGCACTCCAGAGAAAACCCAAGATCACTGTCTCAAGTCTAGAGGGATCCTGAGGTCACTGTAGCAACAGAAAAGGGCTCCGTGGAGACCAAATCAACTGGAGATGAGAGCTTAGTCCCTGGCCTCGACTCAAGAGGAATACCAACTTTCCACAAGCACCTCAAGAGGAGGCTTCTCTCAGCTACATGTATGTAAGAGGGACCCTGAGTTTGTGGCCTCAAGTGGAATGGACACCGAGATTCTCTGACTCGAAGTAAGGCCGGATATCCCTGCAGTGAATTGAATGCAGGCTCCTCTTGCATCTCCCAAGACGAAGGTATGTCTGAATCCCCTGTGGAGCCCACAGAGAAAGACCTAGTTCTCCGCCTCATCGCGACCGGAGGCCTCATATCCTTTGAAAACTCGAGAGGTCCGCGGAGATGAATGCTTCCAAAGGAGACGATGCATGACTCCTCTTGAAAATGGATAGGAGTCCCAGGATCCCTGTGGCACGTGGAAAGGGACCCTGGGTCTCCCGCCTCACGTGGAGACGCGTCCCAATTGCCATGTCAAGACTCGAGGAGAATCCCGAGGTGTCCCTCGCACCTAGGCAGGAGTCCTGACGTCGCTGAACAAACACATGTCTGGAAGGGCCCTCCCCGTCGTAACTCGAGAATATACCCCAGGTTCCGGCCGCAACTCGAGAATAACCATGAGACTTCCCCCTCGCCGCGAGATGAGGCCCGATTCCCCTGCACTGCGTGCAGAGCAATTCCGTGATCCACATCAAAGGTGAAAGGGGCCTTGATTTCCTTGATGGCACTCCAGAGAAATCCCAAGATCACTGTCTCAAGTCTAGAGGGGTCCTGAGGTCACTGGAGCAACAAGAAAGGGCTCCGTGGACCCCAAATCACCTCGAGATGAGAGCTTATTCCCTGGTTTCGACTCAAGAGGAATACCAACTTTCCACAAGCACCTCAAGAGGAGGCTTCTCTCAGCTACAGGTATGTGAGAGGGACCCTTAGTTTGTGGCCTCAAGTGGAATGGACACCGAGATGCTCTGACTCGAAGTAAGGCCGGATATCCCTGCAGTGAATTGAATGCAGGCTCGTCTTGCATCTCCCAAGACAAAGGGTTGTCTGAATCCCCTGTGGAGACCACAGAGAAAGTCCTAGTTCTCGCCACATTGCGACCGGAGTACTCACATCCTTTGAAAATTCGAGAGGTCCGCGGAGATCAATGCTTCCAAAGGAGACGATGCCTGACTCATCTTGAAAATGGATAGGAGTCCCAGGATCCCTGTGGCACGTGGAAAGGGACCCTGGGTCTCCCGCCTCACGTGGAGACGCGTCCCAATTGCCATGCCAGGATTGGAAGAGAATCTCGAGGTGTCCCTCACACCTAGGCAGGAGTTCTGACGTCGCTGAAGAAACACGTGTCTGGAAGGGCCCTCCCCGTCGTAACTCGAGAATATACAACAGGTTCCGGCTGCAACTCGAGAAAAACCATGAGACTTCCCCCTCGCCGCGAGATGAGGCCCGATTCCCCTGCACTGCGTGCAGAGCAATTCCGTGTTCCACATCAAACGTGAAAGGAGCCTTGATTTCCTTGATGGCACTCCAGAGAAAACCCAAGATAACTGTCTCAAGTCTAGAGGGATCCTGAGGACACTGTAGCAACACGAAAGTGCTCCGTGGACCCCAAATCAACTCGAGATGAGAGCTTAGTCCCTTGCTTCGACTCAAGAGGAATACCAACTTTCCACACGCACCTCAAGAGGAGGCTTCTCTCAGCTATAGGTATGTTAGAGGGACCCTGAATTTGTGGCCTCAAGTGGAATGGACACCGAGATGCTCTGACTCGAACTAAGGCCGGATATCCCTACAGTGAATTGAATGCAGGCTCGTCTTGCATCTCCCAAGACGAAGGGATGTCTGAATCCCCTGTGGAGACCTCCGAGAAAAAACAAGTTCTCCGCATCATCGCGACCGGAGGTCTCACATCCTTTGAAAATTCGAGAGGTCCGTGGAGATCAGTGCGTCCAAAGGAGACGATGCCTGAGTCCTCTTGAAAATGGATAGGTGTCCCAGGATCCCTTTGGCACGTGAAAAGGGACCCTGGGTCTCCCGCCTCACGTGGAGACGCGACCCAATTGCCATGCCAAGACTTGGGGAGAATACCGAGGTGTCCATCGAACCTAGGCCGGAGTCCTGACGTCGCTGAACAAACACGTGTCTGGAAGGGCCCTCCCCGTCGTAACTCGAGAATATAGCCTAGGTTCCGGCTGCAACTCGAGAAAAACCATGAGACTTCTCCCTCGCCGTGAGATGAGGCCCGATTCCCCTGCTCTGCGTGCAGAGCAATTCCGTGTTCCACATCAAACGTGAAAGGAGCCTTGATTTCCTTGATGGCACTCCAGAGAAAACCCAAGATCACTGTCTCAAGTCTAGAGGGATCCTGAGGTCACTGGAGCAACACAAAAGGGCTCCTTGGACCCCAAATCAACTCGAGATGAGAGCTTAGTCCCTGGCTTCGCCACAAGAGGAATACCAACTTTCCACAAGCACCTCAAGAGGAGGCTTCTCTCAGCTACAGGTATGTGAGAGGGACCCTGAGTTTGTGGCCTCAAGTGGAATGGACACCGAGATGCTCTGACTCGAAGTAAGGCCGGATATCCCTGCAGTGAATTGAATGCAGGCTCGTCTTGCATCTCCCAAGACGAAGGGATGTCTGAATCCCCTGTGGAGACCACAGAGAAAGACCTAGTTCTCCGCCTCATCGAGACCTGAGGCCTCACGTCGTTTGAAAACTCGAGAGGTACGCGGAGGTCAATGCTTCCAAAGCAGACGATGCTTGACTCCTCTTGAAAATTGATAGGTGTCCCAGGATCCCTGTGGCACGTGGAAAGGGACTCTGGGTCTCCCGCCTCACGTGGAGACGGGTCCCAATTGCCATGCCAAGACTCGAGGAGAATCCCGAGGTGTCCCTCGCACCTAGGCAGGAGTCCTGACGTCGCTGAACAAACACGTGTCTGGAAGGGCCCTCCCCGTCGTAACTCGAGAATATACCCCAGGTTCCGGCCGCATCTCGAGAAAAACCATGAGACTTCCCATCGCCGTGAGATGAGGCCCGATTCCCCTGCACTGCGTGCAGAGCAATTCCGTGTTCCACATCAAACGTGAAAGGAGCCTTGATTTCCTTGATGGCACTCCGTAGAAAACCCAAGATCACTGTCTCAAGTCCAGAGGGATCCTGAGGTCACTGGAGCAACACGAAAGGGCTCCGTGGACCCCAAATCAACTCGAGATGAGAGCTTAGTCCCTGGCTTCGACTCAAGAGGAATACAAACTTTCCACAAGCACCTCAAGAGGAGGCTTCTCTCAGATACAGGTATGTGAGAGGGCCGCTGAGTTTGTGGCCTCAAGTGGAATGGACACCGAGATGCTCTTACTCGAAGTAAGGCCGGATATCCCTGCAGTGAATTGAATGCAGGCTTGTCTTGCATCTCCCAAGACGAAGGGTTGTCTGAATCCCCTTTGGAGACCACAGAGAAAGACCTAGTCCTCCGCCTCAACGCGACCGGAGGCCTCACATCCTGTGAAAACTCGAGAGGTCCGCAGAGATCAATGCTTCCAAAGGAGACGATGCCTGACTTCTCTTGAAAATGGATAGTAGTCCCAGGATCCCTGTGGCACGTGGAAAGTGACACTGGGTCTCCCGCCTCACGTGGAGACGCGTCCCAATTGCCATGCCAAGACTCGAGGAGAATCCCGAGGTGTCCCTCGCACCTAGGCAGGAGTCCTGACGTCGCTGAACAAACACGTGTCTGGAAGGGCCCTCCCCGTCGTAACTCGAGAATATACCCCAGGTTCCGGCCGCAACTCGAGAAAAACAATGAGACTTCCCCCTCGCCGCGAGATGAGGCCCGATTCCCCTGCACTGCGCGCAGAGCAATTCCGTGTTCCACATCAAACGTGAAAGGAGCCTTGATTTCCTTGATGGCACTCCAGAGAAAACCCAAGATCACTCTCTCAAGTCTAGAGGGATCCTGAGGTCACTGGAGCAACACCTAAGGGCTCCGTGGACCCCAAATCAACTCGAGATGAGAGCTTAGTCCCTGGCTTCGACTCAAGAGGAATACAAACTTTCCACAAGCACCTCAAGAGGATGCTTCTGTCAGCTACAGGTATGTGAGAGGGACCCTGAGGTTGTGGCCTCAAGTGGAATGGACACCAAGATGCTCTGACTCGAAGTAAGGCCGGATATCCCTGCAGTGAATTGAATGCAGGCTCGTCTTGCATCTTCCAAGACGAAGGGATGTCTGAATCCCCAGTGGAGACCACAGAGAAACACCGAGTTCTCCGCCTCATCGCGACCGGAGGCCTCACATCCTTTGAAAATTCGAGACGTCCACGGAGATCAATGCTTCCAAAGGAGACGATGCCTGACTCCTATTGAAAATGGATAGGAGTCCCAGGATCCCTGTCCACGTGGAAGGGGACCCTGGGGCTCCCGCTTCACGTGGAGACGCATCCCAATTACCAAGCCAAGACTCGAGGAGTATCCCGAGGTGTCCCTGGCAGCTAGGCAGGAGTCCTGACGTCGCTGAACAAACACGTGTCTGGAAGGGCCCGCCCCATCTTAACTCGAGAATATACCCCAGGTTCCGGCCGCAACTCGAGAAAAACCATGAGAGTTCCCCCTCGCCGCGAGAAGAGCCCCAATTCCCCTGCACTGCATGCAGAGCAATTCCGTGTTCCACATCAAACGTGAAAGGAGCCTTGATTTCCTTGATGGCACTCCAGAGAAAACCCAAGATCACTGTCTCAAGTCTAGTGGGATCCTGAGGTCACTGGAGCAACACGAAAGGGCTCCGTGGACCCCAAATCAACTCGAAATGAGAGCTTAGTCCCTGGCTTCCACTCAAGAGGAATACCAACTTTCCACAAGCATCTCAAGAGGAGGCTTCTCTCAGCTACAGGTATGAGAGAGGGACCCTGAGTTTGTGGCCTCAAGTGGAATGGACACCGAGATGCTCTGACTCGAAGTAAGGCCGGATATCCCTGCAGTGAATTGAATGCAGGCTCGTCTTGCATCTCCCAAGATGAAGGGATGTCTGAATCCCCTGTGGAGACCACAGAGAAAGACCTAGTCCTCCGCCTCATCACGAACGGAGGCCTCACATCCTTTGAAAATTCGAGAGGTACGCGGAGATCAATGCTTCCAAAGGAGACGATGCCTGAGTCCTCTTGAAAATGGATAGGAGTCCCAGGATCCCTGTGGCACGTCGAAAGGGACCCTGGGTCTCCCGCCTCACGTGGAGACGCGTCCCAATTGCCATGCCAAGACTCGAGGAGAATCCCGAGGTGTCCCTCGCACCTAGGCAGGAGTCCTGACGTCGCTGAACAAATACGTGTCTGGAAGGGCCCTCCCCGTCGTAACTCGAGAATATACCCCAGGTTCCGGCCGCAACTCGAGAAAAACCATGAGACTTCCCCCTCGCCGCGAGATGAGGACCGATTCCCCTGCACTGCGTGCAGAGCAATTCCGTGTTCCACATCAAAGGTGAAAGGAGCCTTGATTTCCTTGATGGCACTCCAGAGAAAACCCAAGATCACTGTCTCAAGTCTAGAGGGATCCTGAGGTCACTGGAGCAAGAGGAAAGGCCTCCGTGGACCCCAAATCAACTCGAGATGAGAGCTTAGTCCCTGGCTTCGACTCAAGAGGAATACCAACTTTCCACAAGCACCTCAAGAGGAGGCTTCTCTCAGCTACTTGTATGTGAGAGGTACCCTGAGTTTGTGGCCTCAAGTGGAATGGACACCGAGATGCTCTGACTCAAAGTAAGGCCGGATATCCCTGCAGTGAATGAATGCAACCTCGTCTTGAATCCCCAAGATGAAGGGATGTCTGAATCCCCTGTGGAGACCACAGAGAAAGACCTAGTTCTCCGCCTCATCGCGACCGGAGGCCTCACATCCTTTGAAAACTCGAGAGGTCCGCGGAGATCAATGCTTCCAAAGGAGACGATGCCTGACTCCTCTTGAAAATGGATAGGAGTCCCAGGATCCCTGTCCACTTGGAAGGGGAACCGGGGTCTCCCGCTTCACGTGGAGACGCATCCCAATTGCCATGCCAAGACTCGAGGAGAATCCCGATGTGTCCCTGGCAGCTAGTCAGGAGTCCTGACGTCGCTGAACAAACACGTGTCTGGAAGGGCCCTCCCCGTCGTAACTCGAGAATATACCACAGGTTCCGGCCGCAACTCGAGGAAAACCATGAGACTGCCCACTCCTGCGTGAAGAGCCCCAATTCCCCTGCACTGCGTGCAGAGCAATTCCGTGTTCCACATTAAACGTGAAAGGAGCCTTGATTTCCTTGATGGCACTCCAGAGAAAACCCAAGATCACTGTCTCAAGTCTAGAGGGATCCTGAGGTCACTGGAGCAAGAGGAAAGGCCTCCGTGGACCCCAAATCAACTCGAGATGAGAGCTTAGTCCCTGGCTTCGACTCAAGAGGAATACCAACTTTCCACAAGCACCTCAAGAGGAGGCTTCTCTCAGCTACAGGTATGTGAGAGGGCCCCGGAGTTTGTGGCCTCAAGTGGAATGGACACCGAGATGCTCTGACTCGAAGTAAGGCCGGATATCCCTGCAGTGAATTGAATGCAGGCTCGTCTTGCATCTCCCAAGACGAAGGGATCTCTGAATCCCCTCTGGAGACCACAGAGAAAGACCTAGTTCTCATCTTCATGGCGACCGGAGGCCTCACATTTTTTGAAAACTCGAGAGGTCCGCGGAGATCAATGCTTCCAAAGGAGACGATGCCTGACTCCTCTTGAAAATGGATAGGAGTCCCAGGATCCCTGTGGCACGTGGAAAGGGACCCTGGGTCTCCCGCCTCACGTGGAGACGCGACCCAATTGCCATACCAAGCCTCGAGGAGAATCCCGAGGTGTCCCTCGCACCTAGGCAGGAGTCCTGACATCGCTGAACAAACACATGTCTGGAAGGGCCCTCCCTGTCGTTACTCGAGAATATACCCCAGGTTCCGACCTCATCTCGAGAAAAACCATGAGACTTCCCCCTCACCGCGACATGAGGCCCGATTCCCCTGCACTGCGTGCAGAGCAATTCCGTGTTCCACATCAAACGTTAATGGAGCCTTGATTTCCTTGATGGCACTCCAGAGAAAACCCAAGATCACTGTCGCAAGTCTAGAGGGATCCTGAGGTCACTGGAGCAACACGAAAGGGCTCCTTGGACCCCAAATCAACTCGAGATGAGAGCTTAGTCCCTGGCTTCGACTCAAGAGGAATACCAACTTTCCACAAGCACCTCAAGAGGAGGCTTCTCTCAGCTACAGGTATGTGAGAGGGAAACTGAGTTTCTGGCCTCAAGTGGAATGGACACCGAGATGCTCTGACTCGAAGTAAGGCCGGATATCCCTGCAGTGAATTGAATGCAGGCTCGTCTTGCATCTCCCAAGACGAAGGGATGTCTGAATCCCCTGTGGAGACCACAGAGAAAGACCTAGTTCTCCACCTCATTGCGACCGGAGGCCTCACATCCTTTGAAAACTCGAGAGGTCCGCAGAGATCAATGCTTCCCAAGGAGACGATGCCTGACTACTCTTGAAAGTAGATAGGAGTCCCAGGATCCCTGTCCACGTGGAAGGGGACCCTGGGGCTCCCGCTTCACGTGGAGACGCATCCCAATTGCCATGCCAAGACTCGAGGAGTATCCCGAGGTGTCCCTGGCAGCTAGGCAGGAATCCTGACGTCGCTGGAAAAACACGTGTCTGGAAGGGCCCTCCCCGTCTTAACTCGAGAATATACCCCAGGTTCCGGCCGCAACTCGAGAAAAACCATGAGACTTCCCCCTCGCCGCGAGAAGAGCCCCAATTCCCCTGCACTGCATGCAGAGCAATTCCGTATTCCACATCAAACGTGAAAGAAGCCTTGATTTCTTGATGGCACTCCAGAGAAAACCCAAGATCACTGTCTCAAGTCTAGAGGGATCCTGAGGTCACTGGAGCAACACGAAACGGCTCCGTGGACCCCAAATCAACTCGAGATGAGAGCTTAGTCCCTGGATTCGACTAAAGAGGAATAACAACTTTCCATAAGCACCTCAAGAGGAGGCTTCTCTCAGCTACAGGTATGTGAGAGGGACCCTGAGTTTGTGGCCTGAAGTGGAATGGACACCGATATGCGATGACTCGAAGTAAGGCCGGATATCCCTGCAGTGAATTGAATGTAGGCTCGTCTTGCATCTCCCAAGACAAAGGGATGTCTGAATCCCCTGTGGAGACCACAGAGAAAGACCTAGTTCTCCGCCTCATCGCGACCGGAGGCCTCCCATCCTTTGAAAACTCTTGAGGTCCGCCGAGAACCATGCTTCAAAAGGAGACAATGCCTGACTCCTCTGAAAATGGATAGGAGTCCCAGGATCCCTGTGGCACGTGGAAAGGGACCCTGGTTCTCCCGCCTCACGTGGAGACGAGTCCCATTGCCATGCCAAGACTCGAGGAGAATCCCGAGGTGTCCCTCGCACCTAGGCAGTAGTCCTGACATCTCTGAACAAACACGTGTCTGGAAGGGCCCTCCCCGTCATAACTCGAAAATATACTCCAGGTTCCGGACGCAACTCGAGAAAAACAATGAGACTTCCCCCTCGCCGCGAGATGAGGCCCGATTCCCCTGTAAGGCATGCAGAGCAATTCCGTGTTCCACATCAAACGTGAAAGGAGCCTTGATTTCCTGATGGCACTCCAGAGAAAACGCAATATCACTGTCTCAAGTCTATAGGGATCCTGAAATAAGTGTAGCAACACGAAAGAGCTCCGTGGACGCCAAATCAAATCGGGATGAAAGCTTAGTCCCTGGATTTGACTCAAGAGGAATACTAGCTTTCCACAAAAACCACAAGAGGAGGCTTCTCTAAGCTATATGTATGTGAGAGGTACCCTGAATTTGTGGCCTCAAATGGAATGGACACCGAGATGCTCTGACTCGAAGTAAGGCCAGATATCCCTGCAGTGAATTGAATGCATGCTCGTCTTACATCTCCCAAGACGAAGGGATGTCTGAATCCCCTGTGGAGACCACAGAGAAAGACCTAGTTTTCCGCCTCATCTAGACCGGAGGCCTCACATCCTTTGAAAACTCGAGAGGTCTGCGGAGATCAATGCTTCCCAAGGAGACGATGCCTGACTCCTCTTGAAAATGGATAGGAGTCCCAGGATCCCTGTGGCACGTCGAAAGGGACCCTGGGTCTCCCGCCTCACGTGGAGACGCGTCCCAATTGCCATGCCAAGACTCGAGGAGAATCCCGAGGTGTCCCTCGCACCTAGGCAGGAGTCCTGACGTCGCTGAACAAACACGTGTCTGGAAGGGCCCTCCCCGTCGTGACTCGAGAATATACCCCAGGTTCCGGCCGCAACTCCAGAAAAACCAAGAGACTTCCCCCTCTCCGCGAGATGAGGCCCGATTCTCCTGCACTGCGAGCAGAGCAATTCCGTGTTCCCCATCAAACCTGAAAGGAGCCTTGATTTCCTTGATTGCACTCCAGAGAAAACCCAAGTTCACTGTCTCAAGTCTAGAGGGATCCTGAGGTCACTGGAGCAACACGAAAGGGCTCCGAGGACCCCAAATCAACTCGAGATGAGAGCTTAGTCCCTGGCTTCGACTCAAGAGGAATACCAACTTTCCACAAGCACCTCAAGAGGAGGCTTCTCTCAGCTACAGGTTTGTGAGAGGGACCCTGAGTTTGTGGCCTCAAGTGGAATGGACACCGAGATGCTCTGACTCGAAGTAAGGCCGGATATCCCTGCAGTGAATTGAATGCAGGCTCCTCTTGCATCTCGCAAGACGAAGGGTTGTCTGAATCCCCTGTGGAGACCACAGAGAAAGACCTAGTCCTCCGCCTCATCGCGAACGGAGGCCTCACATCCTTTGAAAACTCGAGAGGTCCGCGGAGATCAGTGCTTCCAAAGGAGACGATGCCTGACTCCTCTTGAAAATGGATAGGAGTCCCTGGATCCCTGTGGCATGTGGAAAGGGACCCTGGGTCTCCCGCCTCACGTGGAGACGCGTCCCAATTGCCATGCCAAGACTCGAGGAGAATCCCGAATTGTCCCTCGCACCTAGGCAGGAGTCCTGACGTCGCTGAACAAACACGTGTCTGGAAGGGCCCTCCCCGTCGTAACTCGAGAATATACCCCAGGTTCCTGCCGCAACTCGAGAAAAACCATGAGACTTCCCCCTCGCCGCGAGATGAGGCCCGATTCCCCTGCACTTCGTGCAGAGCAATTGCGTGTTCCACATCAAACGTGAAAGGAGCCTTGATTTCCTTGATGGCACTCCGTAGAAAACCCAAGATCACTGTCTCAAGTCTAGAGGGATCCTGAGGTCACTGGAGCGACACGAAAGGGCTCCGTGGACCCCAAATCAACTCGAGATGAGAGCTTAGTACCTGGCTTCGACTCAAGAGGAATACCAACTCTCCACAAGAACCTCAAAAGGAGGCTTCTCTCAGCTACAGGTATGTGAGAGGGACCCTGAGTTTGTGGCCTCAAGTGGAATGGACACCGAGATGCTCTGACTCGAAGTAAGGCCGGATATCCCAGCAGTGAATTGAATGCAGGCTCGTCTTGCATCTCCCAAGAAGAAGGGATGTCTGAATCCCCTGTGGAGACCACAGAGAAAGACCTAGCCCTCCGCCTCATCGCGACCTGAGGCCTCACAACCTTTGAAAACTCGAGAGGTCCGCGGAGATCAATGCTTTCAAGGAGACGATGCCTGATTCCTCTTGAAAATGGATAGGAGTCCCAGGATCCCTGTGAAAGGTGGAAAGGGACCCTTGGTCCCCCGTCTCACGTGGAGACGCGTCCCAATTGCCATGCCAAGACTGGAGGAGAATCCCGAGGTGTCCCTCGCACCTAGGCAGGAGTCCTGACGTCGCTGAACAAACACGTGTCTGGAAGGGCCCTCCCCGTCGTAACTCGAGAATATACCCCAGGTCCCGGCCGCAACTCGAGAAAAACAATGAGACTTCCCCCTCGCCGCGAGATGAGGCACGATTCCCCTGCACTTCGTGCAGAGCAATTCCGTGTTCCACATCAAAGGTGAAAGGAGCCTTGATTTCCTTGATGGCACTCCAGAGAAAACCCAAGATCACTGTCTCAAGTCTAGAGGGATCCTGAGGTCACTGGAGCAACACGAAAGGGCTCCGTGGACCACAAATCAACTCGAGATGAGAGCTTAGTCCCTGGCTTCGACTCAAGAGGAATACCAACTTTCCACAAGCACCTCAAGAGGAGGCTTCTCTCAGCTACAGGTATGTGAGAGGGACCCTGAGTTTGTGGCCTCAAGTGGAATGGACACCGAGATGCTCTGACTCAAAATAAGGCCGGATATCCCTGCAGTGAATTGAATGCAGGCTCGTCTTGCATCTCCCAAGATGAAGGGATGTCTGAATCCCCTGTGGAGACCACAGAGAAAGACCTAGTCTCTGCCTCATCGCGACTGGAGGCCTCACATCCTCTGAAAACTCCAGAGGTCCGCGGAGATCAATGCTTCCAAAGGAGACAATGCCTGATTCCTCTTGAAAATGGATAGGAGTCCCAGGATCCCTGTGGCACGTGGAAAGGGACCCTGGGTCTCCCGCCTCACGTGGAGACACGTCCCAATTGCCATGCCAAGACTCGAGGAGAATCCCGAGGTGTCCCTCGCACCTAGGCAGGATTCCTGACGTCGCTGAACAAACACGTGTCTGGAAGGGCCCTCCCCGTCGTAACTCGAGAATATACCCCAGGTTCCGGCCGCAACTCGAGAAAAACCATGAGACTTCCCCCTCGCCGCGAGATGAGGCTCGATTTCCCTGCACTGCGTGCAGAGCAATTCCGTGTTCCACATCAAGCCTGAAAGGAGCCTTGATTTCCTTGATGGCACTCCAGAGAAAACCCAAAGTCACTGTCTCAAGTCTAGAGGGATCCTGAGGCCACTGTAGCAGCATGAAAGGGCTCCGTGGACCCCAAATCAACTCGAGATGAGAGCTTAGTCCCTGGCTTCGACTCAAGAGGAATACCAACTTTCCACAAGCACCTCAGAGGAGGCTTCTCTCAGCTACAGGTATGTGAGAGGGACCCTGAGTTTGTGGCCTCAAGTGGAATGGACACCGTGATGCTCTGACTCGAAGTAAGGCCGGATATCCCTGCAGTGAAAAGAATGCATGCTCCTCTTGCATCTCGCAAGACGAAGGGTTGTCTGAATCCCCTGTGGAGACCACAGAGAAAGACCTAGTCCTCCGCCTCATCGCGACCGGAGGCCTCACATCCTTTGAAACTCGAGAGGTCCGCGGACATCAATGCTTCCAAAGGAGACGATGCCTGACTCCTCTTGAAAATGGATAGGAGTCCCAGGATCCCTGTGGCACGTCGGAAGGAACCCTGGGTCTCCCGCCTCACGTGGAGACGCGTCCCAATTGCCATGCCAAGACTCGAGGAGAATCCCGAGGTGTCCCTCGCACCTAGGCAGGAGTCCTGACGTCGCTGAACAATCACGTGTCTGGAAGGGCCCTCCCCGTCGTAACTCGAGAATATACCCCAGGTTCCTGCCGCAACTCGAGAAAAACCATGAGACTTCCCCCTCGCCGCGAGATGAGGCACGATTCCCCTGCACTTCGTGCAGAGCAATTCCGTGTTCCACATCAAAGGTGAAAGGAGCCTTGATTTCCTTGATGGCACTCCAGAGAAAACCCAAGATCACTGTCTCAAGTCTAGAGGGATCCTGAGGTCACTGGAGCAACACGAAAGGGCTCCGTGGACCACAAATCAACTCGAGATGAGAGCTTAGTCCCTGGCTTCGACTCAAGAGGAATACCAACTTTCCACAAGCACCTCAAGAGGAGGCTTCTCTCAGCTACAGGTATGTGAGAGGGACCCTGAGTTTGTGGCCTCAAGTGGAATGGACACCGAGATGCTCTGACTCAAAATAAGGCCGGATATCCCTGCAGTGAATTGAATGCAGGCTCGTCTTGCATCTCCCAAGATGAAGGGATGTCTGAATCCCCTGTGGAGACCACAGAGAAAGACCTAGTCTCTGCCTCATCGCGACTGGAGGCCTCACATCCTCTGAAAACTCCAGAGGTCCGCGGAGATCAATGCTTCCAAAGGAGACAATGCCTGATTCCTCTTGAAAATGGATAGGAGTCCCAGGATCCCTGTGGCACGTGGAAAGGGACCCTGGGTCTCCCGCCTCACGTGGAGACACGTCCCAATTGCCATGCCAAGACTCGAGGAGAATCCCGAGGTGTCCCTCGCACCTAGGCAGGATTCCTGACGTCGCTGAACAAACACGTGTCTGGAAGGGCCCTCCCCGTCGTAACTCGAGAATATACCCCAGGTTCCGGCCGCAACTCGAGAAAAACCATGAGACTTCCCCCTCGCCGCGAGATGAGGCTCGATTTCCCTGCACTGCGTGCAGAGCAATTCCGTGTTCCACATCAAGCCTGAAAGGAGCCTTGATTTCCTTGATGGCACTCCAGAGAAAACCCAAAGTCACTGTCTCAAGTCTAGAGGGATCCTGAGGCCACTGTAGCAGCATGAAAGGGCTCCGTGGACCCCAAATCAACTCGAGATGAGAGCTTAGTCCCTGGCTTCGACTCAAGAGGAATACCAACTTTCCACAAGCACCTCAGAGGAGGCTTCTCTCAGCTACAGGTATGTGAGAGGGACCCTGAGTTTGTGGCCTCAAGTGGAATGGACACCGAGATGCTCTGACTCGAAGTAAGGCCGGATATCCCTGCAGTGAAAAGAATGCAGGCTCCTCTTGCATCTCGCAAGACGAAGGGTTGTCTGAATCCCCTGTGGAGACCACAGAGAAAGACCTAGTCCTCCGCCTCATCGCGACCGGAGACCTCACATCTTTGAAAACTCTGGAGGTCCGCGGAGATCAGTGCTTCCAAAGGAGACGATGCCTGACTCCTCTTGAAAATGGATAGGAGTCCCTGGATCCCTGTGGCACGTGGAAAGTGACACTGGGTCTCCCGCCTCACGTGGAGACGCGTCCCAATTGCCATGCCAAGACTCGAGGAGAATCCCGATGTGTCCCTCGCACCTAGGCAGGAGTCCTGACGTCGCAGAACAAACACGTGTCTGGAAGGGCCCTCCCTGTCTTAACTCGAGAATATACCCCAGGTTCCTGCCGCAACTCTAGAAAAACCATGAGACTTCCCCCTCGCCGCGAGATGAGGTCCGATTCCCCTGCACTGCGTGCAGAGCAATTCCGTGTTCCACATCAGACGTGAAAGGAGCCTTGATTTCCTTGATGGAACTCCAGAGAAAACCCAAAGTCACTCTCTCAAGTCTAGAGGGATCCTGAGGTCACTGGAGCAACACGAAAGGGCTCCGTGGACCCCAAATCAACTCGAGATGAGAGCTTAGTCCCTGGCTTCGACTCAAGAGGAATACCAACTTTCCACAAGCACTTCAAGAGGAGGCTTCTCTCAGCTACAGGTATGTGAGAGGGACCATGAGTTTGTGGCCTCAAGTGGAATGGACACTGAGATGCTCTGACTTGAAGTAAGGCCGGATATCCCTGCAGTGAATTGAATGCAGGCTCCTCTTGCATTTCCCAAGACGAAGGGATGTCTGAATCCACTGTGGAGACGACAGAGAAAGACCTAGTCCTCCGCCTCGAAGCGAACGGAGGCCTCACATCCTTTGAAAACTCGAGAGGTCTGCGGAGATCAATGCTTCCAAAGGAGACGATGCATGACTCCTCTTGAAAATGGATAGGAGTCCCTGGATCCCTGTGGCACGTGGAAAGGGACCCTGGGTCTCCCGCCTCACGTGGAGACGCGTCCCAATTGCCATGCCAAGACTCGAGGAAAATCCCGAGGTGTCCCTCGCACCTAGGCAGGAGTCCTGACGTCGCTGAACAAACACGTGTCTGGAAGGGCCCTCCCCGTCGTAACTCGAGAATATACCCCAGGTTCCGGCCGCAACACGAAAAAACCATGAGATTTCCCCCTCGACGCGACATGAGGCCCGATTCCCCTGCACTGCGTGCAGAGCAATTCCGTGTTCCACATCAAACGTGAAAGGAGCCTTGATTTCCTTGATGGCACTCCAGAGAAAACCCAAGATCACTGTCTCAAGTCTAGAGGGATCCTGAGGTCACTGGAGCAACACTAAAGGGCTCCGTGGACCCCAAATCAACTCGAGATGAGAGCTTAGTCCCCGGCTTCGTCTCAAGAGGAATACCAACTTTCCACAAGCACCTCAAGAGGAGGCTTCTCTCAGCTACAGCTATGTGAGAGGGACCCTGAGTTTGTGTCCTCAAGTGGAATGGACACCGAGATGCTCTGACACGAAGTAAGGCCGGATATCACTGCAGTGAATTGAATGCAGGCTCGTCTTGCATCTCCCAAGACGAAGGGATGTCTTAATCCCCTGTGGAGACCACAGAGAAAGACCTAGTCCTCCGCTTCATCGCGACCGGAGGCCTCACATCCTTTGAAACTCGAGAGGTCCAGGGAGATCAATGCTTCCAAAGGAGACGATGCCTGACTCCTCTTGAAAATGGATAGGAGTCCCAGGATCCCTTTGGCACGTGGGAAGGAACCCTGGGTCTCCCGCCTCACGTGGAGACGCGTCCCAATTGCCATGCCAAGACTCGAGGAGAATCCCGAGGTGTCCCTAGCACCTAGGCAGGAGTCCTGACGTCGCTGAACAAACACGTGTCTGGAAGGGCCCTCCCCGTCGTAACTCGAGAATATACCCCAGCTTCAGGCCGCAACTCGAGAAAAACCATGAGACTTCCCCCTCGCCGCGAGATGAGGCACGATTCCCCTGCACTTCGTGCAGAGCAATTCCGTGTTCCACATCAAACGTGAAAGGAGCCTTGATTTCCTTGATGGCACTCCAAAGAAAACCCAAGATCACTGTCTGAAGTCTAGAGGGATCCTGAGGTCACTGGAGCAACACGAAAGGGCTCCGTGGACCACAAATCAACTCGAGATGAGAGCTTAGTCCCTGGCTTCGACTCAAGAGGAATACCAACTTTCCACAAGCACCTCAAGAGGAGGCTTCTCTCAGTTACAGGTATGTGAGAGGGACCCTGAGTTTGTGGCCTCAAGTGGAATGGACACCGAGATGCTCTGACTCAAAGTAAGGCCGGATATCCCTGCAGTGAATTGAATGCAGGCTCGTCTTGCATCTCCCAAGATGAAGGGATGTCTGAATCCCCTGTGGAGACCACAGAGAAAGACCTAGTCTCCGCCTCATCGCGACTGGAGGCCTCACATCCTTTGAAAACTCCAGAGGTCCGCGGAGATCAATGCTTCCAAAGGAGACGATGCCTGATTCCTCTTGAAAATGGATAGGAGTCCCAGGATCCCTGTGGCACGTGGAAAGGGACCCTGGGTCTCCAGCCTCACGTGGAGACGCGTCCCAATTGCCATGCCAAGACTCGAGGAGAATCCCGAGGTGTCCCTCGCACCTAGGCAGGAGTCCTGACGTCGCAGAACAAACACGTGTCTGGAAGGGCCCTCCCTGTCTTAACTCGAGAATATACCCCAGGTTCCTCCCGCAACTCTAGAAAAACCATGAGACTTCCCCCTCGCCGCGAGATGAGGTCCGATTCCCCTGCACTGCGTGCAGAGCAATTCCGTGTTCCACATCAGACGTGAAAGGAGCCTTGATTTCCTTGATGGAACTCCAGAGAAAACCCAAAGTCACTCTCTCAAGTCTAGAGGGATCCTGAGGTCACTGGAGCAACACGAAAGGGCTCCGTGGACCCCAAATCAACTCGAGATGAGAGCTTAGTCCCTGGCTTCGACTCAAGAGGAATACCAACTTTCCACAAGCACTTCAAGAGGAGGCTTCTCTCAGCTACAGGTATGTGAGAGGGACCATGAGTTTGTGGCCTCAAGTGGAATGGACACCGAGATGCTCTGACTTGAAGTAAGGCCGGATATCCCTGCAGTGAATTGAATGCAGGTTCGTCTTGCATTTCCCAAGACGAAGGGATGTCTGAATCCACTGTGGAGACGACAGAGAAAGACCTAGTCCTCCGCCTCGAAGCGAACGGAGGCCTCACATCCTTTGAAAACTCGAGAGGTCTGCGGAGATCAATGCTTCCAAAGGAGACGATGCATGACTCCTCTTGAAAATGGATAGGAGTCCCAGGATCCCTGTGGCACGTGGAAAGGGACCCTGGGTCTCCCGCCTCACGTGGAGAGGCGTCCCAATTGTCATGCGAAGACTCGAGGAGAATCACGAGTTGTCCCTCGCACCTAGGCAGGAGTCCTTACGTCGCTGAACAAACACGTGTATGGAAGGGCCCTCCCCGTCGTAACTCGAGAATATACCCCAGGTTCCGGCCGCAACTCGAGAAAAACCATGAGACTTCCCCCTCGCCGCGAAATGAGGCCCGATTCCCCTGAAATGCGTGCAGAGCAATTCCGTGTTCCACATCCAACGTGAAAGGAGCCTTGATTTCCTTGATGGCACTCCAGAGAAAACCCAAGATCACTGTCTCAAGTCTAGAGGGATCCTGAGGTCACTGTAGCAACAAGAAAGGGCTCCGTGGACCCCAAATCAACTCGAGATGAGAGCTTAGTCCCTGGCTTCGACTCAAGAGGAATACCAACTTTCCACAAGCACCTCACGAGGAGGCTTCTCTCAGCTACAGGTAGGTGAGAGGGACCCTGAGTTTGTGGCCTCAAGTGGAATGGACACCGAGATGCTCTGACTCGAAGTAAGGCCGGATATCCCTGCAGTGAAGTGAATGCAGGCTCGTCTTGCATCTCCCAAGACGAAGGGATGTCTGAATCTCCTGTGGAGACCACAGAGAAAAACCTAGTCCTCCGCCTCATCGCGACCTAAGGCCTCACATCCTGTGAAAACTCGAGAGGTCCGCGGAGATCAATGCTTCCAAAGGAGACGATGCCTGACTCCACTTGAAAATTGATAGGAGTCCCAGGATCCCTGTGGCACGTGGAAAGGGACCCTGGGTCTCCCACCTCACGTGGAGACGCGTCCCAATTGCCATGCCAAGACTCGAGGAGAATCCCGAGGTGTCCCTCGCACCTAGGCAGGAGTCCTGACGTCGCTGAACAAACACGTGTCTGGAAGGGCCCTCCCCGTCGTAACTCGAGAATATACCCCAGGTTCCGGCCGCAACTCGAGAAAAACCATGAGACTTCCCCCTCGCCGCGAGATGAGGCCCGATTCCCCTGCACTGCGAGCAGAGCAATTCCGTGTTCCACATCAAATGTGAAAGGAGCCTTGATTTCCTTGATGCCACTCCAGAGAAAACCCAAAATCACTGGCTCAAGTCTAGAGGGATCCTGAGGTCACTGGAGCAACAAGAAAGAGCTCCGTGGACCCCAAATCAACTCGAGATGAGAGCTTAGTCCTTGGCTTCGACTCAAGAGGAATACCAACTTTCCACAAGCACCTCAAGAGGAGGCTTCTCTCAGCTACAGGTATCTGAGAGGGACCCTGAGTTTGTCGCCTCAAGTGGAATGAACACCGAGATGCTCTGACTCGAAGTAAGGCCGGATATCCCTGCAGTGAATTGACTGTAGGCTCATCTTGCATCTCCCAAGACGAAGGGATGTCTGAATCCCCTGTGGAGGCCACAGAGATAGACCTAGTCCTCCGCCTCATCGCGACCAGAGGCCTCACATCCTTTGAAAATTCGAGAGGTCCGCGGAGATCAATGCTTCCAAAGGAGACGATGCCTGACTCCTCTTGAAAATGGATAGGAGTCCCAGGATCCCTGTGGCACGTGGAAAGGGACACTGGGTCTTCCACTTCACGTAGAGACGCGTCCCAATTGCCATGCCAAGACTCGAGGGGAATCCCGAGGTGTCCCTCACACCTAGACAGGAGTCCTGACGTCGCTGAACAAACACGTGTCTGGAAGGGCGCTCCCTGTCATAACTCGAGAATATACCCCAGGTTCCGGCCGCAACTCGAGAAAAACCATGAGACTTCCCCCTCGCCGCGAGATGAGGCCCGATTCCCCTGCACTGCATGCAGAGCAATTCCGTTTTCCCCATCAAACGTGAAAGGAGCCTTGATTTCCTTGATGGCACTCCAGAGAAAACCCAAAGTCACTGTCTCAAGTCTAGAGGGATCCTGAGGTCACTGGAGCAACACGAAAGTGCTCCGTGGACCCAAAATCAACTCGAGATGAGAGCTTAGTCCCTGGCTTCGACTCAAGAGGAATACCAACTTTCCACAAGCACCTCAAGATGAGGCTTCTCTCAGCTACATGTATGTGAGAGGTACCCTGAGTTTGTAGCCTCAAGTGGAATGGATACCGAGATGCTCTGACTTGAAGTAAGGCCGGATATCCCTGCAGTGAATTGAATGCAGGCTCGTCTTGAATCTCCCAAGACGAAGGGATGTCTGAATCCCCAGTGGAGACCAGAGAGAAAGACCTAGTCCTCCGCCTCATCGCGAACGGAGGCCTCTCATCCTTTGAAAACTCGACAGGTCTGCGGAGATCAATGCTTCCAAAGGAGACGATGCCTGACTCTTCTTGAAAATGGATAGGAGTCCCAGGATCCCTGTGGCACGTGGAAAGGGACCCTGGGTCTCCCGCCTCACGTGGAGACGCGTCCCAATTGCCATGCCAAGACTGGAGGAGAATCCCGAGGTGTCCCTCGCACCTAGGCAGGAGTCCTGACGTCGCTGAACAAACACGTGTCTGGAAGGGCCCTCCCCATCGTAACTCGAGAATATACCCCAGGTTCCGGCCGCAACTCGAAAAAACCATGAGATTTCCCCCTCGACGCGACATGAGGCCCGATTCCCCTGCACTGCGTGCAGAGCAATTCCGTGTTCCACATCAAACGTGAAAGGAGCCTTGATTTCCTTGATGGCACTCCAGAGAAAACCCAAGATCACTGTCTCAAGTCTAGAGGGATCCTGAGGTCACTGGAGCAACACTAAAGGGCTCCGTGGACCCCAAATCAACCCGAGATGAGAGCTTAGTCCCTGGCTTCGACTCAAGAGGAATACCAACTTTCCACAAGCACCTTAAGAGGAGGCTTCTCTCAGCTACAGGTTTGTGAGAGGGACTCTGAGTTTCTGGCCTCAAGTGCAATGGACACCGAGATGCTCTGACTCGAAGTAAGGCCGGATATCCCTGCAGTGAATTGAATGCAGGCTCGTCTTGCATCTCCCAAGACGAAGCGTTGCCTGAATCCCCTGTGGAGAACACAGAGAAAGACCTAGTCCTCCGCATCCTCGCGACCGGAGGCCTCACATGCTTTGAAAACTCAAGAGGTCCGCTGAGATCAATACTTCCGAAGGAGATGATGCCTGACTCCTCTTGAAAATGGATAGGAGTCCCAGGATATCTGTGGCACGTCGAAGGGACCCTGGGTCTCCCGCCTCACGTGGAGACCCGTCCCAATTGCAATGCAAAGTCTCGAGGAGAATCCCGAGGTGTCCCTCGCACCTAGGCAGGGGTCCTGACGTCGCTGAACAAACACGTGTCTGGAAGGGCCCTCCCCGTCGTAACTCGAGAATATACCCCAGGTTCCGGCCGCAACTTGAGATAAACCATGAGACTTCCCCCTCGCCGAGAGATGAGGCCCGATTCCCCTGCACTGCGTGCAGAGCAATTCCGTGTTCCACATCAAACGTGAAAGGAGCCTTGATTTCCTTGATTGCACTCCAGAGAAAACCCAAGATCACTGTCTCAAGTCTAGAGGGATCCTGAGGTCACTGGAGCAACACGAAAGGGCTCCGTGGACCCCAAATCAACTCGAGATGAGAGCTTAGTCCCTGGCTTCGACTCAAGAGGAATACCAACTTTCTACAAGCACCTCAAGAGGAGGCTTCTCTCAGCTACAGGTAAGTGAGAGGGACCCTGAGTTTGTGGCCTCAAGTGGAATGGACACCGAGATGCTCTGACTCGAAGTAAGGCCGGATATCCCTGCAGTGAATTGAATGCAGGCTCGTCTTGCATCTCCCAAGACGAAGGGATGTCTGAATCCGCTGTGGAGACCACAGAGAAAGACCTAGTCCTCCGCCTCATCGCGACCGGAGGCCTCACATCCTTTGAAAACTCGAGAGGTCTGTTGAGATCAATGCTTCCAAAGGAGATGATGCCTGACTCCTCTTGAAAATGGATAGGAGTCCCAGGATCCCTGTGGCACGTGGAAAGGGACCGTGGGTCTCCCGCTTCACGTTGAGACGCGTCGCAATTGCCATGCCAAGACTCGAGGAGAATCCCGAAGTGTCCCTCGCACGTTGGCAGGAGTCCTGACGTCGCTGAACAAACACGTGTCTGGAAGGGCCCTCCCCGTCGTAACTCGAGAATATACCCCAGGTTCCGGCCGCAACTCGAGAAAAACCATGAGACTTCACCCTTCCCGTGAGATGAGGCCCGATTCCCCTGCACTGCGTGCAGAGCAATTCCGTGTTCCACATCAAACGTGAAAGGAGCCTTGATTTCCTTGATGGAATTCCAGAGAAAACCCAAAATCACTGTCTCAAGTTAGAGGTATCCTGAGGTCACTGGAGCAACACGAAAGGGCTCCGTGGACCCCAAATCAACTCGAGATGAGAGCTTAGTCCCTGGCTTCGACTCAAGAGGAATACCAACTTTCCACAAGCACCTCAAAAGGAGCCTTCTCTCAGCTACAGGTATGTGAGAGGGACCCTGAGTTTGTGGCCTCAAGTGGAATGGACACCGAGATGCTCTGACTCGAAGTAAGGCCGGATATCCCAACAGTGAATTGAATGCAGGCTCGTCTTGCATCTCCCAAGACGAAGGGATGTCTGAATCCCCTGTGTAGACAACAGAGAAAGACCTAGTCCTCCGCCTCATCGCTACCGGAGGCCTCACATCCTTTGAAAACTCGCGAGGTCTGCGAAGATCAATGCTTCCAAAGAAGACGATGCCTGACTCTTCTTAAAAATTGATAGGAGTCCCAGGATATCTGTGGCACGTCGAAGGGACCCTGGGTCTCCCGCCTCACGTGGAGACGCGTCTCAATTGCCATTCCAAGACTCGAGGAGAATCCCGAGGTGTCCCTCGCACCTAGGCAGGAGTCCTGACGTCGCTGAACAAACACGTGTCTGGAAGGGCCCTCCCCATCGTAACTCGAGAATATACCCCAGGTTCCGGCCGCAACTCGAGAAAAACCATGAGACTTCCCCCTCGCCGCGAGATGAGGCTCGATTTCCCTGCACTGCGTGCAGAGCAATTCCGTGTTCCACATCAAGCCTGAAAGGAGCCTTGATTTCCTTGATGGCACTCCAGAGAAAACCCAAAGTCACTGTCTCAAGTCTAGAGGGATCCTGAGGCCACTGTAGCAGCATGAAAGGGCTCCGTGGACCCCAAATCAACTCGAGATGAGAGCTTAGTCCCTGGCTTCGACTCAAGAGGAATACCAACTTTCCACAAGCACCTCAGAGGAGGCTTCTCTCAGCTACAGGTATGTGAGAGGGACCCTGAGTTTGTGGCCTCAAGTGGAATGGACACCGAGATGCTCTGACTCGAAGTAAGGCCGGATATCCCTGCAGTGAAAAGAATGCAGGCTCGTCTTGCATCTCCCAAGAAGAAGGGATGTCTGAATCCCCTGTGGAGACCACAGAGAATGACCTAGTTCTCCGCCTCATCGCGACCGGAGGCCTCACATCCTTTGAAAACTCGAGAGGTCCACGGAGATCAATGCTTCCAAAGAAGACGATGTCTGAGTCCTCTTGAAAATTGATAGGAGTCCCAGGATCCCTGTGGCACGTGGAAAGGGACCCTGGGTCTCTTGCCTCACGTGGAGACGCGTCCCAATTGCCATGCCAAGACTCGAGGAGAATCCCGAGGTGTCCCTCGCACCTAGGCAGGAGTCCTGACGTCGCTGAACAAACACTTGTCTGGAAGGGCCCTCCCCGTTGTAACTCGAGAATATACCCCAGGTTCCGGCCGCAACTCGAGAAAAACCATGAGACTTCCCCCTCGCAGCGAGATGAGGCCCGATTCCCCTGCACTGCGTGCAGAGCAATTCCGTGTTCCACATCAAACGAGAAAAAAGCCTTGATTTCCTTGATGGCACTCGAGAGAAAACCCAAGATCACTGTCTCAAGTCTAGAGAGATCCTGAGGTCACTGTAGCAACACAAAAGGGCTCCATGGACAACACATCAACTCGAGATGAGAGCTTAGTCCCTAGCTTCGACTCAAGAGGAATACCAACTTTCGACAAGCACCTCAAGAGGAGGCTTCTCTCAGCTACAGGTATGTGAGAGGGACCCTGAGTTTGTGGCCTCAAGTGGAATGGACACCGAGATGCTCTGACTCGAAGTAAGGCCAGTTATCCCTGCAGTGAATTGAATGCCGGCTCGTCTTGCATCTCCCAAGACGAAGGGATGTCTGAATCCCCTGTGGAGACCACAGAGAAACACCTAGTTCTCCGCCTCATCGCGACCGGAAGCCTCACATCCTTTGAAAACTCGAGAGTTCCGCGGAGATCAATGCTTCCAAAGGAGACGATGCCTGACTCCTCTTGAAAATGGATAGGAGTACCAGGATCCCTGTGGCCCCTGGAAAGGGATCCTGGGTCTCCCGCCTCACGTGGAGACGCGTCCCAATTGCCATGCCAAGACTCGAGGAGAAATCGAGATGTCCCTCGAACCTAGGCAGGAGTCCTGACGTCGCTGAACAAACACGTGTCTGGAAGGGCCCTCCCCGTCGTAACTCGAGAATATACCCCAGGTTCCGGCCGCAACTTGAGAAAAACCATGAGACATCCCCCTTGCCACGAGATGAGGCCCGATTCCCCTGCACTGCGTGCAGAGCAATTCCGTGTTCCCCATCAAACGTGAAAGGAGCCTTGATTTCCCTGAAGGCACTCCAGAGAAAACCAAAGATCACTGTCTCAAGTCTAGAGGGATCCTGAGGTCACTGTACCAACACGAAAGGGCTCCGTGGACCCCAAATCAACTCGAGATGAGAGCTTAGTCCCTGGCTTCGACTCAAGAGGAATACCAACTTTCCACAAGCACCTCAAGAGGAGGCTTCTCTCAGCTACAGGTAAGTGAGAGGGCCCCTGAGTTTGTGGCCTCAAGTGGAATGGACACCGAGATGCTCTGACTCGAAGTAAGGCCGGATATCCCTGCAGTGAATTGAATGCAGGCTCGTCTTGTATCTCCCAAGACGAAGGGATGTCTGAATCCCCTGTGGAGACCACAGAGAAAGACTTAATTCTCCGCCTCATCGCGACCGGAGGCCTCACATCCTTTGAAAACTCGAGAGGTCCGCGGAGATCAATGCTTCCAAAGGAGACGATGCCTGACTCCTCTTGAAAATGGATAGGAGTCCCAGGATCCCTGTGGCACGTGGAAAGTGAACCTGGGTCTCACGCCTCACGTGGAGCCGCGTCCCAATTGCCATGCCAAGACTCGAGGAGAATCCCGAGGTGTCCCTCGCACCTAGGCAGGAGTCCTGACGTCGCTGAACAAATACGTGTCTGGAAGGGCCCTCCCCGTCGTAACTCGAGAATATACCCAAGGTTCCGGCCGCAACTCGAGAAAAACCATGAGACTTCCCCCTCGTCGCGAGATGAGGCCCGATTCCCCTGCACTGCGTGCAGAGCAATTCTGTGTTCCACATCAAACGTGAAAGGAGCCTTGATTTCCTTGATGGCACTCCAGAGAAAACCCAAGATCACTGTCTCAAGTCTAGAGGGATCCTGAAGTCACTGGAGGAACACGAAAGCGCTCCGTGGACCCCAAATCAACTCGAGATGAGAGCTTAGTCCCTGACTTCGACTCAGGAGGAATACCAACTTTCCACAAGCACCTCAAGAGGAGGCTTCTCTCAGCTACAGATATGTGAGAGGGACCCTGAGTTTGTGGCCTCAAGTGGAATGGACACCAAGATGCTCTGACTCGAAGTAAGGCTGGATATCCCTGCAGTGAATTGAATGCAGGCTCGTCTACATCTCCCAAGACGAAGAAACGTCTGAATACCTTGTGGAGACCACAGAGAAAGGCCTAGTCCTCCGCCTCAATGCGACCGGAGGCCTCACATCCTTTGAAAACTCGAGAGGTCCGCGGAGATCAATGCTTCCAAAAGAGACGATGCCTGACTTCTCTTTAAAATGGATAGGAGTCGCAGGATCCCTGTGGCACGTGGAAAGGGACCCTGGGTCTCCCGACTCACGTGGAGACGCGTCCCAAATGCCATGCCAAGACTCGAGGAGAATCCCGAGGTGTCCCTCGCACCTAGGCAGGAGTCCTGACGTCGCTGAACAAACACGTGTCTGGAAGGGCCCTCCCCATCGTAACTCGAGAACATGCCCCAGGTTCCGGCCACAACTCGAGAAAACCATGAGACTTCCCCATCGCCGCGAGATGAGGCCCGATTCCCCTGCACTGCATGCAGAGCAATTCCGTCTTCCACATCAAACGTGAAAGGAGCCTTGATTTCCTTGATGGCACTCCAGAGAAAACCCAGGTTCACTGTCTCAAGTCTAGAGGGATCCTGAGGTCACTGGAGGAACACGAAAGGGCTCCGGGAACCCAAATCAACTCGAGATGAGAGCTTTTCCCTGGCTTCAACTCAAGAGGAATACCAACTTTATACAAGCACCTCAAGAGGAGGCTTTTCTCAGCTACAGGTATGTGAGAGGGACCCTGAGTTTGTGGCCTCAAGTGGAATGGACACCGAGATGCTCTGACTTGAAGTAAGGCCGGATATCCCTGCAGTGAATTGAATGCAGGCTCGTCTTGCATCTCCCAAGACGAAGGGATGTCTGAATCCCCTGTGGAGACCAAAGAGAAAGACCTAGTCCTCCACTTCAACGCGAACGGAGGCCTCACATCCTTTGAAAACTCGAGAGGTCCGATCAGATCAATGCTTCCAAAGGAGTCGATGCCTGACTCCTCTTGCAAATGGATAGAAGTCCCAGGATCCCTGTGGCACGTGGAAAGGGACACTGGGTCTCGCGCCTCACGGGGAGCCGCGTCCCAATTGCCATGCCAAGACTCGAGGAGAATCCCGAGGTGTCCCTCGCACCTAGGCAGGAGTCCTGACGTCGCTGAACAAACACGTGTCTGGAAGGGCCCTCCCCGTCGTAACTCGAGAATATACCCCAGGTTCCGGCCGCAACTCGAGAAAAACAATGACATTTCCCCCTCGTCGCGAGATGAGCCCCGATTCCCCTGCACTGCGTGCAGAGCAATTCCGTGTTCCCCATAAAACGTGAAAGGAGCCTTGATTTCCTTGATGGCACTCCAGAGAAAACCCAAGATCACTGTCTCAAGTCTAGTGGGATCCTGAGGTCACTGGAGCAACACGAAAGGGCTCTGTGGACCCCAAATCAACTCGAGATGAGAGCTTAGTCCCTGGCTTCGACTCAAGAGGAATACCAACTTTCCACAAGCACCTCAAGAGGAGGCTTCTCTCAGCTACAGGTAGGTGAGAGGGACCCTGAGTTTGTGGCCTCAAGTGGAATGGACAGCGAGATGCTCTGACTCAAAGTAAGGCCGGATATCCCTGCAGTGAATTGAATGCAGGCTCATCTTGCATCTCCCAAGACGAAGGGATATCTGAATCCCCTGTGGAGACCACAGAGAAAGACCTAGTCCTCCGCCTCAACGCGACCGGAGGCCTCACATCCTTTGAAAACTCGAGAGGTCCGCGGAGATCAATGCTTCCAAAGGAGACGATGCCTGACGTCTCTTGAAAATAGAGAGGAGTACCAGGATCCCTGTGGCACGTGGAAAGGTACCCTGGTTCTCCCGCCTCACGTGGAGCCGCGTCCCAATTGCCATGCCAAGACTCGAGGAGAATCCCGAGGTGTCCTTCGCACCTAGGCAGGAGTCCTGACATCGCTGAACAAACATGTGTCTCGAAGGGCCCTCGCCGTCGTAACTCGAGAATATACCCCAGGTTCCGGCCGCAACTCGAGAAAAACCATAGGACTTCCCCCTCGCCGCGAGATGAGGCCCGATTCCCCTGCACTGCGTGCAGAGCAATTCCGTGTTCCACATGAAACGTGAAAGGAGCCTTGATTTCCTTGTTGGCACTCCAGAGAAAACCCAAGATCACTGTCTGAAGTCTAGAGTGATCCTGAGGTCACTGGAGTAACACGAAAGTGCTCCGTGGACCCCAAATCAACTCGAGATGAGAGCTTAGTCCTTGGCTTCAACTCAAGTGGAATACCAACTTTCCAAAAGCACCTCAAGAGGAGGCTTCTGTCAGCTACAGGTATGTGAGAGGGACCCTGAGTTTGTGGCCTCAAGTGGAATGGACACCGAGATGCTCTGACTCGAAGTAAGGCCGGATATCCCTGCAGTGAATTGAATACAGGCTCGTCTTGCATCTCCCAAGACGAAGGGATGTCTGAATCCCCTGTGGAGACCACAGAGAAAGACCTAGTCCTCCGCCTCAACGCTATCGGAGGCCTCACATCCTTTGAAAACTCGAGAGGTCCGCGGAGATCAATGCTTCCAAAGGAGACGATGCCTGACTCCTCTTGAAAATGGATAGGAGTACCAGGATCCCTGTGGCACCTGGAAAGGGATCCTGGGTCTCACGCCTCACGTGGAGACGCGTCCCAATTGCCATGCCAAGACTCGAGGAGAAATCGAGATGTCCCTCGAACCTAGGCAGGAGTCCTGACGTCGCTGAACAAACACGTGTCTGGAAGGGCCCTCCCCGTCGTAACTCGAGAATATACCCCAGGTTCCGGCCGCAACTTGAGAAAAACCATGAGACATCCCCCTTGCCACGAGATGAGGCCCGATTCCCCTGCACTGCGTGCAGAGCAATTCCGTGTTCCACCTCAAACTTGAAAGGAGCCTTGATTTCCTTGATGGCACTCCAGAGAAAACCCAAGATCACTGTCTCAAGTCTAGAGGGATCCTGAGGTCACTGTACCAACACGAAAGGGCTCCGTGGACCCCAAATCAACTCGAGATGAGAGCTTAGTCCCTGGCTTCGACTCAAGAGGAATACCAACTTTCCACAAGCACCTCAAGAGGAGGCTTCTCTCAGCTACAGGTAAGTGAGAAGGCCCCTGAGTTTGTGGCCTCAAGTGGAATGGACACCGAGATGCTCTGACTCGAAGTAAGGCCGGATATCCCTGCAGTGAATTGAATGCAGGCTCGTCTTGTATCTCCCAAGACGAAGGGATGTCTGAATCCCCTGTGGAGACCACAGAGAAAGACCTAATTCTCCGCCTGATCGCGACCGGAGGCCTCACATCCTTTGAAAACTCGAGAGGTCCGCGGAGATCAATGCTTCCAAAGGAGACGATGCCTGACTCCTCTTGGA